>NC_048302.1:10526016-10581415 GCF_013100865.1 Trachemys scripta elegans
AAGATGTATTGTTTCTAAGCAGGGCCCAATTAAGGAGATTGGAGACCCCTGGGCTAATGTTTTTTGGAGGTCCCCTTTCATGTAAACAGGGTATTAGTGAAAGCAAAAGAGTATCTGGTTTGTGAAAGTCAACCTCAAGTATATTACTGACTAAACGGAAATTGAACACAATGAACAGATTGTATACTGGCCGGACAAACATAAAACCTAAAACACTGAGTCCTGAAATGCTGCGTGTTTAAACTGGCACCTTGCAAACTTTAAGTGCCACAAATTCAGTTATTATTTGCTCAGACAAGAGTGTACAAAGGACATTACATTCGATTATCAGAACAGCAAAAGCATTAAGCTTTTTCTATCAGACTTGACCAAAGACTGGTTTTCACCTAGGCAAGCTTCCAGAACAATTCTCTGCTTCACAGCTGGCAATGGTACAGCCCAATACAGTCTCATCTCAATGAATACATTCCGGAGAACATTACTCCAAGCTTTGTCATGCAAAAATGTGATGACTCCAGGAACACTCTTATCCTGCATGTCACAATATCTTAAAAATGTTGTCAAGTATCAGAGGGATAGCCGTGTTTGTCTGGATGTGTAAAAAGCGACAAAGAGGCCTGTGGCACCTTATAGACTAACAGACGTATTGGAGCATAAACTTTTGTGGGTGAATACCCACTTCGTCAGATGCATGTGTCTGATGAAGTGGGTATTCACCCACGAAAGCTAATGCTCCAATACGTCTGTTAGTCTATAAGGTGCCACAGGACTCTTTGTCACTCTTAACAATGTTGAAAATTAATACATTGTAGCCAAAAGATCAGGTTCTAGATCATTCCCATGAGCATAGAGCATCTCCTGAGTGCATGTTTTCAACGTCTGTTCCCTTCATACTTGATCCAGAGACATAAAGAAGCCAGATCTTGTGGCTAGTTCAGCATAACATCGATGTATTTGTTTTAGTTCTGAACTTAGCTTGTCAAGGTTAAATAACATAGACTCACTCAACTTCACATTTCCTTCGGCCTCGAAGGAAGTCACTTTTGCCATTGGGAAGATTTTGCTTTCCAGTGTGTTTATATTCTTCAGGTAGGACTCATCTGTGATTCTGTCTGGAGTGGCTCACAACCATCAGTGCCTGCCTCAGGGCAGACTGTCAAAAGCAGGGCAAACACCCCAAACTGGTGGTATGTTCTGTATTTAGATTTCACCAATCCAGTAACAAATGTGAACTCTCAAACTACTCTAACAGTCTTATAATGGAGTGACTCCATTATATCTTGCCACCCAGGCAAGATGGACTATGGTCACTTACACCCAAAATCACAACATATTCAGGTTACACCCAGTCCCAAGAGACCAGTCACTAATCCAGGGCAGGTTGCATCCTAGATCTCACACCAAAGACAATACTGGTAGCCAGTTCTGTAGTAAGCTAACTAAAAGTTGACTAGCTAAGAAAAAGGAATGAGAGTTATTGAGAGGTTAAAGCAGATAAAAATATATGTATAGGTGAATCACAGTCTATAATCTCAGAAGGTGGCAGAGATGTAGTAATCTGCCACTAGTAATCTGCTAGTGGGTTTAGTCTTTTGATCTGAGCTTCAAGATCTTCATACTTTCTAGACATGCTTACTTGCATCTGAAAAAGTGAGGTTCTTACCCACGAAAGCTTATGCTCCCAGTACTTCCGTTAGTCTTAAAGGTGCCACAGGACCCTCTGTTGCTTTTTACAGATTCAGACTAACACGGCTACCCCCCTGATACTTAGTAATCTGCCAGTTTCCCAAAAGTATTTTAGTGTTAACCACAGTATCTTTGGGGATGTTTGTCTTCTCATTCCATTATTCTGCTCTGTAAGAATCCAAACAGTCCAGAGATAAAGAATTTTTCCTTGTGTCCATATTTATAGCTTCTCACAGAACTTAAGCTGGCAGCAACAGTTCCCACACAGGTCTCTTCATGGCGGAGGACTGGAGGGAAGGAATGCACATCTCCCACACAATGACCATTTTCTTTCCACACACAGGATTTAGCATTTTTCTGTTAAAGTTCTTCATTGGCATTACACAAGTCTTCTTTCTCGTTTGATGGATTATTTAGTTACAGGGGTCTGTACAATGCAAGTGTTTGCTATTACGTTGTAACAGGGTACAGATCATTGAAAACTACGCATGCAACATCTCACCTGCATCTTCATGAGTTTAAACAATAAACTCATTCTTATACATTTTATCATCTACTTTGAATCCTAGTGGGCTGGTCTGGCTTCTAGCTGTGAGTTTGTCAGTTTTTAGAGGATGCCGGTGGCCTTGTACAGAGTGGCACCAGCATTAGAGCATCAACATCACTTCCCAGTTGTTTTGCTTACGCCTCAAAATAGTCCAATGGAGACTGTGAGCTCATGGCAAACTCTGACAAGATCCAGATCTGGCTTTTGAAGCTTTACATTAGTGTTGTTAAAACTTTCTAGTATCCTATAAGATACTCCTACGTGCAGTTTCCAGTGCGCACAGTCTTTTGTACAATGATCATGCTTTTGAGTTTCACTCTTTCCCTCGGCATTCTCTGATGTTTCTTTCAAACAATGTTGAATGGGCCCATAGTTCACTACAATTGTTTTACAAGATTCAGCATGGCAGGACCCTCTCGTATCTGACAAGGTTTCTAGGACAAGGAGAGTTCCTTGTTCGCTCTTGGTAAGATTGTGGCACAAAACTTCCATCACCTGGGTGATGCTGCAAGAAAACCATATAGTTTCTGAACAAAACTGAAAAAGTTTATGGCTTCCATGCAAGAATCAATGCTGTAAGTTCCAACTAAGTTCAGAGAATGAGTTGTCCATGGCACACACAGAGCTAGTGGGTTTAATCTTTTGATCTGAGCTTCAAGACCTTCATACTTTCTAGACATGTTACTTGCATTATTGTATGACTGATCTCTGCAGTTTTCAATACCAGTGTTGTTTGCATCCAATAAAGACTTCATGGTCTGGAAGAGTGACTTGCCTGTGTGGCTTTCAATTGGTAGAAACCTAACTCATTCATGTCACCATGTAAGCAATATCGTAAAAGGACAGAAAATTGATCAACATGAGTGATATCAGAAGTTGAGTCTATTACCAAAGAGTAGTATTTCACCTGTTTGACTTCAGTTACAATGAATTCTAAACCCTTATATCCCATTAGCTCAAAGAACTCATGTGATAAATGAAGGGGGGTAGCTCCCTTTGATGGACACCCAGCCAGCCAGTCAGCTGTAAAATCCCTCTTGGTAGCTGTTCTCTACTTGCTTTATCTGTTAAGGGTTTAAAAAGTCCCCCAGGTAAAGAAAAGAAAGTGGGCACCTGACCAAAAGAGCCAATGGGAAGGCAAGAACTTTTTAAAAATTGGGAAGAAACTTTCCCTTTGTCGGTTGTTCTCTCTGGGCTGTAAGGACATGGAGCAGCAATGCTGTGTAAGGTTTGAACCAGGTATGAAAATTTATTTTCCGTCTCTAGATGGAATCATTTGGACAGGGAATGTTTAGATAGATGCGATCAGGTTTATTTCTTTATTTTGGCTTGTGGATCTCCTCTGTGCTAACCCCTGATGCTTTTGTTTGCTTGTAACCTTTAAGCTGAACCCCCAAGAAAGCTAGTTTGGGTGCCTAATTTTTGGAATTGCTCTTTTAAAATCTAGCAAAAGCCTAAATTCCAGATGTATTTTCTTCCTTTTTGTTTTTAATAAAATTTACCTTTTTAAAGAACAGGATTGGATTTTTGGTGTCCTAAGAGGTTTGTGCGTATGCTGTTTGATTAGCTGGTGGCAACAGCTGATGTTCTTTGTTTTTCTTTCTCAGCTCTTCTCCGGAGGGGGGGTGAAAAGGCTCGAGGGTATCCCACAGGGAGGAATTCCCAAGTGCTCCTTCCTGGGCCCAAGGGGGCTTTTCGCATTTGGGTGGTGGCAGCGTTTACCAAGCCAAGATCAGAGAAAAGCTGTAACCTTGGGAGTTTAATACAAGCCTGGAGTGGCAGTTATGAATTTTTTAGAATCCTTGCAGGCCCCCACCTTCTGCATTCGAAGTGCCAGAGTGGGGATTCAGCCCTGACAACTCATCACAGATTATTTCTGACAAGTAGGATGGGGGAATCTTTGCCTTTGTTTCCATAGCATTTAATATGCTTACGTAGATAAGGGTCAAATTCAGTAACGGCTTCAAGAATACCTAGATCGTTTCCATTCTGAGGAGAACTGATAACTTCCTCCCTTCCTTTAAATGCTACACTGTGTTCAGCAAGAAGCTTAACAACTGTCACAATATGCCTTAAATCTTTCTTCCAACCATTTTGCGTTAGAAGCAGCTGTCATTGCTCTGTCAATGTGGTTCTTGCCTTGCGAATGCGCTAGCCATGCTACCGTTGCATTGCAATGTTCCACACTGTTTTCATGAGAACAAATCTTCTCCGCTACTTTTTTCCTATCGATAAAGCCTGGGCCTATGACAGCGCTAAGATTGCTAGGCAATTCATAGATTCATAGATTCATAGATTATAGGACTGGAAGGGACCTCGAGAGGTCATCGAGTCCAGTCCCCTGCCCGCATGGCAGGACGAAATACTGCCTAGACCATCCCTAATAGACATTTATCTAACCTACTCTTAAATATCTCCAGAGACGGAGATTCCACAACCTCCCTAGGCAATTTGTTCCAGTGTTTAACCACCCTGACAGTTAGGAACTTTTTCCTAATGTCCAACCTAGACCTCCCTTGCTGCAGTTTAAACCCATTGTTTCTGGTTCTATCCTTAGAGGCTAAGGTGAACAAGTTCTCTCCCTCCTCCTTATGACACCCTTTTAGATACCTGAAAACTGCTATCATGTCCCCTCTCAGTCTTCTCTTTTCCAAACTAAACAAACCCAGTTCTTTCAGCCTTCCTTCATAGGTCATGTTCTCAAGACCTTTAATCATTCTTGTTGCTCTTCTTTGGACCCTTTCCAATTTCTCCACATCTTTTTTAAAATGCGGCGCCCAGAACTGGACACAATACTCCAGCTGAGGCCTAACCAGAGCAGAGTAGAGCGGAAGAATGACTTCTCGTGTCTTGCTCACAACACACCTGCTAATGCATCCCAGAATCATGTTTGCTTTTTTTGCAACAGCATCACACTGCTGACTCATATTTAGCTTGTGGTCCACTATAACCCCTAGATCCCTTTCTGCCGTACTCCTTCCTAGACAGTCTTTTCCCATTCTGTATGTGTGAAATTGATTTTTCCTTCCTAAGTGGAGCACTTTGCATTTGTCTTTGTTAAACTTCATCCTGTTTAACTCAGACCATTTCTCCAATTTGTCCAGATCATTTTGAATTATGACCCTGTCCTCCAAAGTAGTTGCAATCCCTCCCAGTTTGGTATCATCCGCAAACTTAATAAGCGTACTTTCTATGCCAATATCTAAGTCGTTGATGAAGATATTGAACAGAGCCGGTCCCAAAACAGACCCCTGCGGTACCCCACTCGTTACGCCTTTCCAGCAGGATTGGGAACCATTAATAACAACTCTCTGAGTACGGTTATCCAGCCAGTTATGCACCCACCTTATAGTAGCCCCATCTACTTTGTATTTGCCTAGTTTATCGATAAGAATATCATGCGAGACCGTATCAAATGCCTTACTAAAGTCTAGGTATACCACATCCACCGCTTCACCCTTATCCACAAGGCTCGTTATCCTATCAAAGAAAGCTATCAGATTGGTTTGACATGATTTGTTCTTCACAAATCCATGCTGGCTGTTCCCTATCACCTTACCACCTTCCAAGTGTTTGCAGATGATTTCCTTAATTACTTGCTCCATTATCTTCCCTGGCACAGAAGTTAAACTAACTGGTCTGTAGTTACCTGGGTTGTTTTTATTTCTTGAGCTGAGCGGGCTCCATGCTTGCCGTGGTATGGAGTCTGCAGTGTTCACCCAGGAAAAAAGATGTGAAATGGTTGTCTGCCGTCCGTTGCTTTCATGCAGGGAGGGAGGGAGGGGTGAGGCTGTACCCAGAACCACCTGCGACAATGTTTTTTGTCCCATCAGGCACTGGGATCTCAACCCAGAATTCCAATGGGCGCGGGAGACTGCGGGAACTATGGGATAGCTATGGGATAGCTACCCACAGTGCAACATTCCAGAAATCGACGCTAGCCCCGGTACTTGGACGCACACCGCCGAATTAATGTGCTTAGTGTGGCCGCATACATTCGACTTTATACAATCTGTTTCCCAAATTCCAATTATATACATTCGGATTAATCCCGTAGTGTAGACATACCCTAAGGGAACAAGTTCATATCCATATCTTCACTTTAATGATTGTTTTCCAAGCAAGATGGTCCGTCATCTTTGGAAGATGATTCTGAAGCAGTACCAGCAGAGAAAGCTAGTAAGTGTGGGCAACTGGCTTACAATTTTCTCTTTCTAATGTAGCTTTCCTTTCGTTCCTCTGCTTGGAAATTGTCGACCAGATATTTCATTGGAGTGAGGTGAAAAAAATACTATGTGCAGGGCTGTAATTAGCAGCCAGCGACCAGTGACTAGCATCACCAATTCGCACCCCCATCACCAGCAAGTGAAAGTCTGAAAGAAATTGATTAAATTTCAACTTAAGAAGCTGGGACAAAATCAGTGTTGGCAAGGGCCACAAATGATTGTTTTGCTCTTTTCTTTTTAGTGTTAGTAGGAATATAATCAAAATCTCCTTTGTTTATACTGTATATTTCAAGGATTAGAGGCCCCCCAGGAAAGCAGAGGCCTGGGGTTGCAGCACCCTCAGTTTCTGCCCCCCCACAATCCAGCACTCTTCCTAACTCCTTGGGAAGATGTCCCTAAGGGTCATCTGCTAACCTGTGAATTTTATTCCATCCTTTTGCTGAAAAGAAGTGGAAGTTGGCAGGTAAAGACAATCTTTTCTCTGCTGTGGGAGATCCTGTAATATGTGCTGTAAATTCTAGTGCACAGGTGACTAGGAAAATCAGTGAGGAAATATGACTCAGATTCAGAGATGATGTGCAAACCCAAACTTCCAGTGAAACCTGTCAAGCTGTCTAGAGTGGCTCATCACCACGTGTGCCAACCTCAGGGCAGAATTTTCAAGAAACAGGGCATGAACCCCAAACTGGTTGTGAGGTCTATGCCTAGATTTCACCAACCACATAACAAGTGTGAATTCCTCAAGTACTGTAACAGCCTTAACAGGGAGTCACAGACAGTCCCCTTATGTACTCTGATCTATCTCACCACCCAGACAAACTTGTCTTTGTGATAGATGGTCCCTTACACCAAAAATCACAACAATAATCAGGTTACTCCCAGTCCCAATGGACCAGTCACTTACCTCAGGGCAACTGTACCTTAGATCTCTCGACAAAGCCTGTAGCCAATACTGTAATAAACTAACCAAAGGTTTATAAACTAAGAAAAGAAATGAGAGTTATTTACAAGGTTGAAGCAGGTAAACATACACAAATGAGTAGTCTTAGGTTTCAAAAAGGTAATAGACACTGCTGTAATATGAAAACTATATATCCTGTAGGGTTAATCCAAGCTAAAAAGCTGGGGACCCTTTGCTTATGCTTAGAAATCTTTGCCCCTCAAGGTTCAAGCAGCATAGGGATAAACTTCCCTCTGGCTGGGGATGTTTATCCCCTTTCCACAGAGCTCCAGCTGTGATAGGATGAGCGTTCGTGCATGTCCCCTCTTCATGGGTGTGGGAAAAACAATCAACAAAGTCCTTTGTCCAGTGATGTTCCACAGTGGCTGGTCTGGTGTTTACAGGCCTTCTTTCATTGGGCAGAAGATGACGCCTTTTGTGGTAAACTAGTATTTTCACGCTTGGTAATGCTTCTCTCCTGACTGTGGATTTTCCAGTTTTAAAGCAAACATTTTCATAGTTACAGAGCAAACACATATTACCTTGTAACATGGAATACAGCTATTATAAGCGAGACTAAAGCATGCAGCAACTTACCAACATTTCATAAAGTCAAAACACTAAACACGTTTTTATGAATTTAACATCTATTTTAACAATGCTAACACACAGGTGAGCCAGACTGGTTTCCAGCTTTGCATTTGTCAGTGTTCAGAGAGCCCTAGGGGCCATGGCATAAGCTGGCACCTGGTCTGCCAGAGTCACAAAACCAATGCAACTTTTGCCTACCCAAGGAATGATCCAAGAGAGTGTACCTTGCTGTACTGTTTCCCAAATGGTGGGCCAGTTGCAGGAAGGTTGTAGACGGCCACCACTAGGACTCTAAGCAAATGTACACTTCTCCCAGCCTGATGGGAGGAGGGGCTGGAGAGTAAACCCACCCCACACACTCATCCCACAGCAGCAGGTCCTGTCCCATGAGGGGGGGAGGGATAGCTCAGTGGTTAGAGCATTAGCCTGCTAAACCCAGGGTTGTGAGCTCAATCCTTGAGGGGGCCACTTTGGGATCTGGGGCAAAATTAGTACTTGGTCCTGCTAGTGAAGGCAGAGGGCTGGACTCGATGACCTTTGGGGGTCCCTTCCAGTTCTATGAGATAGGTATATCTCCATTAAAAAAAAAAAATCAGGGTGGGCCCAGGTCCCTGCTCTTATACTCACTTAAGCTCCAGTCCTACAAGCTGTTCTGGGCAGGCAAAGCACTGCCTGCGCCCGAGAGATTAAAACTTCTTGATGGAACGATTCTCCATTGGAAAATGCAGTTTTGATGAACTCAGAGGCATAGAAAGTGTTAATTTCAATTAAGTTTTCTATGGAAAAAATTCTAATTGATTCTCTTTCATATTCTTGTTTCATTTTGATCATGCCAAATAATTCCTCGGGGGAGGGAAACAAATTTTGAAATGTTGGAATTTCCCAGGTGACGGAAATTCTGTTTTCCACTCAGCTCTACCCCCAGCAAGAAGTCAATGGGGCCTGTGCAGTGTGACAGACCCAGACCAGTGGGGTACAGGAGTCTGGTAGAGGGCAAATATACTGGTCACTAGATGAGTAGTTTTCTGTTTCCTGGATGACCAGAGCAGGGGCTGCACTAGAGTAATCCGGAACCTGCTAGAACCAATTAAGGCAGGCAGGCTAATTAGGACACCTGGAGTCAATTAAGAAGAAGCTGCTAGAATCAATTAAGGCAGGCTAATCAGGGCACCTGGGCTTTAAAAAGGAGCTCACTTCAGTTTGTGGTGTGAGGAGCTGGGAGCAAGAGGTGTAAGGAGCTGAGAGGCTGCGCGTGTGCTATGCTGCTGGAGGACTGAGGAGCACAAGTGTTATCAGACACCAGGAGGAAGGTCCTATGGTGAGACTAAGGAAGGTGTTTGGAGGAGGCCATGGGGAAGTAGCCCAGGGAGTTGTAGCTGTAATGCAGCTGTTACTGGAGGCACTATAGACAGCTGCAGTCCACAGGGCCCTGGGCTGGACCCCGGAGTAGAGGGTGGGCCTGGGTTCCCCCCAAACCTCCCAATTGACCTGGACTGTGGGTTCTTCCAGAGGGGAAGGTCTCTCGGCTGTCCCCCAACCCACATGGTGAATCTCTGAGGCAAGAAAATCTGCCAGTAAGCGCAGGACCCACCAAGATAGAGGAGGAACTTTGTCACAGTAGTCTACTGCAGGATCAGGGCCTAGGCCTCCTTATCCCCACTTACCAACAACCTGCAGCTTATACCCCTTCCACCTTGGAATTAGGCCCTGTGTATGGACAGTTGTACCAGGCATTTCCTTAGCTTACGCAATGCTGAGGGTTGTTCAGGAATTTTAAGTTAGCCGTTACTTTTCTGTTTCTTTATTTTGATTTCCTCTATATGGTATGATGGAATGGTATTGCTACGCTGCAGTATTTGCCTTATTTGTATAACCTGACCCAAAGCTAGGTACATACATTCTGCTTACAATAGAATATTCCAAGCTTGCCAAGGAGAGATGCATTGATGAATTCCTGAAACAATGACTCTTTTCCCTTATAAATGAGGCCTGTTTCACTGACCCCGTTTCCCCTATAAGTCAGTCAAGCCAGTTCAAAACGCCACACCTTCAGTTTCCTTTTGAGAAGTGTTTTCTTACCCTTCTACATATCTTTTCAGAGGCCATGTTTGCTTTGCGGGGGGGAAAATATACACATGTGTGTTTGTAGTGTTTGGTACTGAAAAGAATGCAGGGAATCTATTTATAATCAGCAGGGTGAAGTCCAGGGCTGCCAGAATAGAAAGCTAAAGGAGATGTTAAAACAGGGAGGGTGATTTTTAATACTTTAGTGATATTTTTAATCACACTACAAAATCCTTCCCCACCAAGAAGAATTTTCTTTAAAAATGAACAGAAAACAAATACATTCTGAGTACTTTGGATGAGATTTAGCAGGTCTTTCAATCCTGGTGAATCAGTGAAAATTAGAACCGCCGTAGTGGCACAGTTTGATTCTGCACAGGAATTTCCAACACTTCCTGAGTGGTCATGTTGTTCATATGACTCCGGTCTCACATGCCTCAAAAACTCCCTCGTGGTGAATTCTTCACTTCAGGAAAACATCAATCATGCAAGAAAACACTTTGCTACAGACAAACCGTGATTTTCCTACCTAACCAGGAAGTAGCTAATGAATATTTGTCACCCCTTTTCATTTCTGGCATATTAATGCGATCATTCTCTCAAGCAAGGTTTTTTTTTTTTTTTTTTTTTTTTTTCAAAAGCTGGAGGATGATCAAAAATAGGGGTTAGACTAGAAACAACTTCCATCCTGTAGTTCCTTCCTATGAACCATGCGATGCCGTTGACATGAATAGGGAAAACTGCTTTAAAACTGAAGACCTTTATGGCCCTATGACTCCATGATGTGAGACACAGACCCCCTAAAAAAGGATCACTCCCAACCCTCACTTCTAAGACAGCTGAAACCCTTCTGTTAAACAGCTCTGCAGCGTGACTGCTTGCCAGTGGAAACACAGCAAAGTAATTGCTGCTGCTAAGAACAGGCATCAGCCCATAGGTTCAGTGGGGGAACTAATGGTGGCACAGTTACTAAGACACCTGTGCTGGTAGGGAGACCAGAAATCACCCAGAAGATAAGTTGCTTCCCATGGACATCCTAGATCGAAGGGATGGAACCATTCCTAGCAGATCCTTCGTCTTCACAAGGTTGGCAGCATAAGCTCCTTGCCCACTGTACATGGTGGCTGCTCCCTCTCCTAATGGGGGAGAATGCACTGGGTTCTCTGCAAGAGGACACTGATGGGGTCAGATGGTTTACCTGCCTGCATTCGCGCGCACACACACAGGCGCCAACTTTCCCCAGTGCCGGTGGGGGCTCGCGCCGCCCCCCACCCGACTCCACCCTTTCCCCGCCACTGCCACGTGAAACAGCTGTTTTGCGGCGCAAATGCTGGGAGCCACGGGGGAAAAGCAGGCAATGGGTGGCACCCCAATACATCAGAGCGTGGCACCCTGATACATCAAGGGTAATACATAACTTGTTTGCATTGGTGTATAAAAATGTATCTCAAAGGAAGTGTCTTTGTCCAGCCTAGGGGGCAGTGGAAAGTCCCGCCATTGACTGAGCTGCGTCCATTGTCGCGGGCATACATGTGCTAGTGTAACTGTAGACATTGAGCTGGGGTATTGGCACCCTGCTTTGTTGGCAATAAACCTGGCCAGGTGCCTTCGCTACTAAACCGAGTCTTGTGGTCTTATTGAGCGGTTCAATCAGAGCCGGCTGTCTGGCTAGAGCCAGTGCAGCATGCAGAAAGAACACACGCACGCAGCCGAACATCTAATGACATTGGAAAGAACCCAGGTTGCTTTTCAGATCAGCTATTCAGTCTGCAGGGACAGTTACAAAAAGGCATCTTCTCATCCGTAAAGTGAGCCCATTTCTGGAGGTGATTCACAGAACCACACCGTGCCATTTCTGCAGTCCCCTTGCATTGTAAGGGTTTTAGATCAATCATACAAAAACTCACCGATGGAGGGATTATTAAATAAAACAATGCAACATTCTAATATAGGGCCCGCAATTACAGTTACCATTTGTATTATTAGTAATAGGCTGAGTGCTTTGAAACACTGGGATAGGGGTTGTGATAATGTGTCCCACAGTGCTATGCATATGAGAAGTAAAACAGAAGTTTGGAATAGTGACACTACCAATGAGGCCTGTATATATAAATGTTTTGTAATTGGTTACTACACAGTACTGCCCATCCATGTTATAGGTTACCCTTACTGCTGGTCGTCACCCTCTGATAAGCTTTACTGGGCAGGAAAAAGGAAGGGCTAGCTTCTCTGTTTCATGGTGGACTGGGGTGACTCCCACAGAAAAGGGGTTAAAAGCAGCCCTGGAGAGGGCTGCAGCAGGGAAAGGGATTCAGAACAGCTAGGGGAAGCTGACTGGGCAGCTGACCACAGCTGTAGCCAGCTCAATCAGGGCCCAGCTGGCCTTTATAAGAGGGTTGTGGGCCAGACTCTCTCTAGCTTCTGAGAGAAGGACCTGGCTGCTTGGGAGCTGAGCAGGGTACCTGAGGTGGAGCAGTGCTGGGGAAGGGCAGAGGGAGCTGGGGAGCTCCAGCCTGGTAAAACCTCAGGCTGCAGGCCTTGAAAAGGGCCTATGAAAGGTACTGGGGCTGCAGAGGGGCAGCCCAGAGATAGGCAGAAGCAGCAGGTCCTAACCCCCTTGCTGCTGATGAGTGGTTTACAGACTGCCGTCCGCCCCAGTGAGCGGGGGCTAGATGATGACTGGCAGTAGCCACTGAGGCAAGGTGGGGATAGAGGGTTGCGGGTTCCCCTGGGTGGGGAGACCTAAATTGTAGGTTACTGTTGGGGGCAGAACCCTGACATAGAGGGGCACTGGGGTTCAGAAGGGACACTGAGGCCAGCAGCAGGCAAAACACAGTAGTATTGACAGCTAGATACTGAACACAATTGTTTTGAATAACATGTGCATCAGTTAGGATGTCATGTCACTAACCCAAGTTATGACTGGCACTGGCAGGGAATTTGTTTACCCGATCTGTAGTTACTGTGTAACTTAACTTTTTTTTTTTTTTTTTTTTTTTTTTTACCAATTTGTTTTTCTTGCCGTTATGATGTTTGCTGCCATTGGTTTTTTTTTTTTTTTTTTTTTTTCTTCCCCCTGTGTAAAACAGGGGTTAGGCTAACTTGTGATTAAACAGTTTAGCAATGTGTGCACATTGTAAATGAGATACTGCAATGATACAGCTGTGTGCATCATCACCTGTCAGAAAGGTGCTGCAGGCCAAGCTACGTGCTCACTAACATACATGCAGCCCTGCTGCCGACAGCAAGTTTGCGCGGGTGTAACTGAGCGGTGCGTCGTAAATAGTGATGATTATGTCAAATGCCTGGCAAATGTCATTCTCAGCTGTATTAAAAGGAGTGTCATGGGTAAGACACAGGAGGAGATGGTTCCACTGTATTGGGCACTAGTGAGGCCTTTCTGTGTCCAGTTTTGGGCACCCCATTTTAAGGAAGATGCAGCCATATCAGAGAGAGAGTCTAGAGAACAGCAACAAAAACAATGAAACGTGACCTATGAGAAAAGGTAGTTTAACTACTTGGGTATGTTTAGTCTCAAGAAGAGATGGCTGAGGGGGGGAACTCCTCAAAAATGTAAAAGATTATTACAAAGGTGAGGGTGACGGAGAACAATTAATTTCCACTGAGGGCGGGACAAGAAGGCAAAAGCTCAGTTTGCAGCAAGGGAGGTTTAGGTGGGATATCAGGAAATGCTTAAACTATAAGGTTAGATAGTTAAGCACTGGAACAGGTTATCAAGGGAGGTTGTGTCATTGGAGGTTTTCAAGGACAGGTTAGAGGGTTAGACAAATATCTGACAGGGATGGTCTAGGTCAGAGGTGGGCAAACTATGGCCCGCGGGACTGTCCTGCCTGGTCCCCGAGCTCTTGGCCTGGGAGGCTAGCCCCCAGCCCCTCCCCTGCTGTTCCCCCTCCCCCGCAGCCTCAGCTCACCCCGCTGCTGGCGCAATGCTCTGGGCCGCAGGGCTGTGAGCTCCTGGGGCAGCGCAGCTGCAGAGCCCGGCCTGACCCGGTCTCTATGCTGCATGGTGGCGGCGTGGCCCGGCTCCAGCCACTGGCGCTCCAGGCAGCACGATAAGGGGGCAAGGAGCAGGGGGGGTTGGATAGAGGGCAGGGGAGTTCGGGGTGGTGGTAAGGGGGCAGGGGTGTAGATGGGGGTGGGGGGAGGAACAGGGGGTTGAATGGGAGCAGGGGTCCCGGGGGCATCAGGAAGGAGCGGGGTTGGATGGGGCATTGGGGGGGCAGTCAGGGGCAGGGGGTTCTGGGGACAGACAGGGAGCAGGGGTGTGTGGATGGGGCAGGGGTCCCAGAGGGGCTGTCAGGGAACAGCGGGGGTTGGATGGGCAGGAGTCCTTGGGGGGGCATGACCCCCTCCCCTAACTGGCCCTCCATCCAATTTACAATACCCGTTGTGGCCCTCAGGCCAAAAAGTTTGCCCACCCCAGGTCTAGGTCTACTTATCCTGCCCCCCATGGGGGAGTGGACTAGCTAGTCTCTTGAGGGCCCTCCCAGTCCTAGATCTTGGATGCCCAAGAAGAACTAGATTCCGCTTCCCTCCCTCTTAGCTGTGCTGCCTCTGCAGGGCTAATCTAGTTAAAAACAAACCAACAAACACTAAAAATGTTTAGGCCCCAGTCCTGCAGCTGGGTAGCCGTAAGCACCCTCACAAATCGTCCATGAGCCTTTGTCGCTAACATCCCTAGATAGTATCAGAGGGGTAGCCATGCATCGAACAAACTGTGCATTCACCCACGAAAGCTTATGCTCCAATACATCTGTTAGTCTTAAAGGTGCCAAAGGACTCTGTTGCTTTTTACATCCCTAGATAGGACTCTGAATACAGATCAGTTGCACAAGAAGTTGTCATTTTTACATCATCACTTTCTGGAGTAAAACCACAATTTAAAAAGCTGCGTTTGGACTGCCCACGTGAGTAAGGACTATGCTATGCTTCATGCCTGGCTGACCATTCATAATGTCTGGACAGCCACAGGAATTCCTCCGCTGTTACTGTTTCTGGAATTTCCTCAACAATCTCCCAGGATTTGAGGCACGGGGCTGGTGTTTTGGAAACAGAACAGCCTGGTCTGAAAGACTTTAGCCTGCTCAGCACTACAGGGAGGTGCATCACACAGAAACAAGCGTCAGTCAGTTCCATAATCGTGCTGCAATTTAGATCAGTGATCAGGAGCGGCTAATCGGAATACGGGCTTGTGACAGAGTGCACAGACAGCAACTGAATCCGCATTCTGCTCACCCTGGAACCTATTTGGCTCCGGTGCAGGACCTGAATAAGGAGAGGAGTTCCTGGTTACCAGACCAGGTTGAGGCTGGGTAGCTAATGAGCTAATTAGCCCATTAAGGAGATGGGATTAAAAAAAAGCACAGGAAGGCATTGCAAGTGGGGGAAATAAATAGGCTACCAAGGTCTGATAAAGGGAGCTCTGTGTGGGGAGACCTTTCCCACCCCCAGTCCTTGGGAGAAGGGGCAGTTAAGCTGAATGACACTGTAAATAGCATGGCTGCATGAGTACGTAAAAGGTGGTGAGGCGATGCATTGGGGTAGCTACAAAAGGAGGGTCTCCCAATGGTCTGGATGAGAGCAAAGAAGGCGGGAGCAGGGTATGCCCCATAACAGGCCTTCATTCTGCAAGTTCTTACTCATGTGAATACATCTTGCATGTGTGAAATCCCCAGCTGACATCAATGGGACGATTCACATGAGTAAAGACTACTTGAATAAGTAAAGGTGGGGGGGATTGGGGCCCCAAATAGCCGTCCTACATATGGAGAATGTGAGTAAGTAATCTTCTTTCAAATGACACAAGGCAAGAAGGGTATTAGGTGTCTTTAACTGTGTCCACGTCTATAGATTAGAACATTCAGCACTGTGATCATCACATAACACACTCCTTGTCTCCACCACACACCACCAATGTTATCGTTGCTACGGCAGGTGTTCCCAGATCCTAGTTCCCAGTCTCATTTTAGACAGGTGCAATACACACTTAGGGCTTGTCTTCACTATGGGCTAAATCAGCGTGGCTGCGATCGATGCAGCGGCATCAATTTAGCGAGTCTGGTTAAGACATGCTAAGTTGATAGGAAAGCGTCTCCCATCTACATCGCAGTGTAGACACCGCAGTAAGTCAGTGTAGGTTATATTGACTTCAGTTGCTAATTTACATAACTGAAGTAGTGTAACTTACATCGACTTAGTGCCATAGTGAAGACAAGCTCTTAGAGCACAAATAAAAATTCTGGGATGAAAATTAAGTCAAGGCCCAGGTGCTTCCTGTGTTTTGGTGGGAAGACGGAGGAAATCACTTGAAAAGAAATCATGACTCTAGTTATTCTTGTATTTGCATAGGTGTTTAGATGGTTTCTCATTCCATATAGTTAATTTTGTATCCTGAGAGCTTGTTGCGAATGGAGCCAATAGGAGAGGCACTGCAAAGCAGCATATGGCCTGCACTTAGGACTACGTTCTCTTCTCTTCCCAAATGAAATCTCTGCAGCACGGAGGCTGCCTGGAAGAGGGTCTCTGTAGGAAAGAGAAATAGGGGAAAGGGGCAGCCCAGCCATGTCAATGTTAAGTCTGTACCATCAGATCTGACCTCAAATTTGTCCACTAGTAAAAATATCCCTTTGATCCCATCAGAGGCACTCTGCATATCTGATGATATCTGATGACCGTGGTAAAGCACTCTTTGACTTGGTTCAGTAAGACCAAGTATTCCCATCAGCCTTGATTCTCCACTCCATCCAAACTCTGCCTGGATGGAGAATTGGTTATGGCTCCCTGGTCCTGGTGTAAATTTGGGTGGTATAGGGGCCGCTCTAACTTTCCTCACTGCCATAGTAGCAGTGGAGTAGTAGGTGTAGCAGAGCTTTACCTTTTTATCCATGTTCCCCGCATGCCCAACCCCTACAACACCCTCAACATGCTCCACCTTACCCAGGGGTGGTAGCTGGTGGTGCAGGAGGAGCTGGAATCACCTCATCCAGATTTAGAATCCTAGAATATCAGGATTGGAAGGGACCTCAGGAGGTCATCTAGTCCAACCCCCTGCTCAAAGCAGGACCAATTCCCAACTAAATCATCCCAGCCAGGGCTTTGTCAAGCCTGACCTTAAAAACCTCTAAGGAAGGAGATTCCACCACCTCCCTAGGTAACCCATTCCAGTGCTATTCCAGATTTAGGTCAGTGGAGAGTGCCCCAGTGCAGCATAAACCCTCCACCTGTCATCTACACCGGCTTTAAGGCCTCTCTGCACCACATACGCGACTTGACGCTGCATTAGCTGAGAATCAGCCCATTGACTTTAACTTGAGTTGGGTGTGCTGAGCACTTCTGGGAACCAGGTCCAGCATGCCACAGTTTGGGCACCAAGAACAGGGCATCCAAAATTAGCAGCCTCCAGAACCCTAAGGGACTTGCCCAAGCCCAGGTCTGTTCTTTAGTGGCCAGGCTTGAGCAATTAAAGGCTCCTTTTATTTTCCAGAGAAAATGGGTTATTTCTTCCCTTTCCTCATTGCGGTGAATTGTTTTGTACTTACTCATTTTCTTAGTCAGAATTCTCATACTCACCTGGCTCATTGCCATTATTCGGCCTGCTAGGCCAGGGTGGTGTTAGTTGTGACTATTCAGAGATTCTACTCAGGCTGGTTACAAGAGGGCATATAATGAGGAGGTCAGAGTCTATGTAAACAGGAAATAAAGACAGTCTTGCATTCATCCTGACCATGATGTCCTAGTAGACTGTAATTTCTACAGTCAGATACTTGGCATTCAGAGATCTGTGTATTTTAGCTTTGTTTTTTTCAGTTTAAATATTTGCTTTTGAAGGCGTTCATCTCCTCAGTCTAGGGTGTGATACTGGTCCCACTGAAGTTAACGGGTTAAGTCCGCATCCAGCACTTTGACAAAATCTCACCTGATGGGAGTTATGTTATTGACATCGATGGGAGCAGATCCTTAACCTAGATTAATCCCACTGGGTATTAATTTGCATTTGCAATATTAAAAACCCTCCATCTGTAAAGCAACTGAAAACAAAATATGCGGTTAGTACTGTAGTTCTCTTTCAGTCTGAATAAAGGTAAATAGATGTCAGACAAGTTACTCAGAAGTGTCTGCATCATGCACTTTTGAATTAGTAATTTTATGGAAAGTAAACAGAACTGTGAGCGGTGTAATGCACCATTTTCTTACATCAGAACTGAAGCAGTGGCACATGCAAATGGTTCGGGAATACAGCAGAGTTTACAGTAAACTGTGAGATTTGAATTTGGATTCTTCCTGCCCCATCAGATGCCACTTAGGGTATGTCCACACTGCAACTAAAAATCCATGGCTGGCCTGTGCCAGCTGACTTGGAGCTCAGGTTGAGGGGCTGTTTAATTGCAGTGGAGACATTCATGCTCAGGCTGGAAACCGGGCTCTAAGACTAATCCAGACATCTACACTGGCGTTAAACAGCCCCTTAGCCCGAGCCCCACAAGCCCCAGTCAACTGGCACGGGCCAGCCACAAGATTTTAATTGCCGTGTAGACGTACTCTTAGGGCATGAAAGAGACTCTGCCATTCCTGTCTATCACGCTGTTTGCTGGAATGGCTGCTCTGTGTTTTTGTAATTTAGCTTTTTTTGTGAGGATAGATCAGTGGCCTATCGCTCAACCCCCACCCTGGAGGACCAGTGCCCTGCTTTTCATCAGGTCCCTACCACGACTACTTCTTTTTATTAAGTGTATTACACTAGGGCTCCTAGGTGCTCTGGTAACAGGTCAGGCTCCACTCCTGTCCTGAGATCCCACCCAAACAACCTTGGACACGTTCTGTTTGTTGGCACCTCCATGAACTTGATTTAATTACCTCCACCGAACAACCATCACGATCCCGTGCAGCAACTCTACAGTTTTCCCTTGTCCTCAGTGCTCCCTCAAGGAAGAGGGGAAGATCTCATCACCCTGGGATCTTACTTCCTCTGGGCTCTGCTGGCTTCCCCATTGCACTTCCTTCCTTTTGACCGACCCTCTCAGGTAATGGGATTATTAGCTCCTTAGCTCATCAGCCCCCTGATTAGGTAATTAAGTACTTCATTTCTCCATCAGGCCTTTTCTGCAGGAACTAATTAATGCTTACGTGATAAGAGTGCTGAGGTCAGCTACTGGCTGTCAGCACTGTCACACCTAGTCATGGACCATGTCCCCAGTGTGCAAGGTGCTGTACAAACACAGAACAAAAAGACAGTCCATGTCCCAAGGGGTTTACCCTTTGACCTGTCCAGTATGGCCCTACCGTGAGTTAAAATCCTGCCAGCATAGCTCTCAGGGCCTTTGCTACACACAAGCCTTCCCCCTGTGTCAAGATGCTGTTCCCAGGGAAGGAGGTTATGAGTTACACTACGTATATAGAGAGTTTGTTAAAGTTAGATCAATAATTTTATTTGAATGACCCGTCTTTCTTCAAGTTGTTCAGCTGTTAATCTCTTACAGGCAGTAAGTCATTCCATTTGACTTCATTCTTTTATTTTGATCAACCAAGTTTCTACAGGTGATATTTGTTTTTTTTCATCCATAGTGATATACATTTATTGGCTGCAGTCATGGGACCACTCGAGGTATCTGTTCTTTAATTTCACCAAATCAGGACATTTTTCTAACAGCTTAGTAATAAGAGATTGAGGGAAATATCCCTGAAATAACTCTTATGGCGGTTTTCTAAAATCAGATGAAAACGCTTTCAATTTGGGATGGTCCTAGAAGATACAAAGATGGTTCCTGATAGCCAGGAATCCCCTCTACCACTTTGATGTGAATTTTGTGTCTGTCTAGTTTTGCAAGACAGGCCTATGAAAATATCCAATCACTGTTGCCCGCTGGTATTCTCTCCACGAAGGGGAGTTAGTACCGCTCAGAATAGCTAGTAGTATTTTATTATATTGATCTGTACTGTGGCAGCACCTACCACCTATGAGCCCTCATTATGGATCAGGACTCCATTTCACTAAGCGTTGTACAAACACACAGTAAGAAGCCAGTCCCTGACCCAAAGAGCCGGCATTGTCTCATTCCAGTCAGCTGGAGAGAGTTGTTCGTTCTTTTCCTTTTCCCAACCTAGCCTCAACGTTGCTCTGCAATTCTGTAAGAAAAAGCACATGCAACGTGACTGTTTGTTGTATTTTTAACCAGAAATCTGATTACTTTGCAATTCCCTTACATATTGGGGACAAATCTAGTTTGATCTGTCCCAAACGCTTATTATTTGGTAAATAACTCCTTAATTGTCAGGAAATTTGTATTTTCTTACATCTGTGTAACGAATATTGTGAAGGATCTTGGCTCAATTTTGTCAAATACTTTCTCACATACTACAAACCTTTTTGTGCCCATTTTTTCTCTTATCTCTTTTGTGACGTTAAGGCTAATGTCTGGGTTATTGTAAATGGTGGTGAGTTTTGAAATTTCCCTTGAAAGTACTGGCTGTTTCCTCATATCTTTCCAGATTTTCAACCTGCTGGAAATCCTAGAGGTTCTGACTGCCCTTTGGAAAAGGGATTTAGCAGAAACCCCAAATAACATCACTGCTTTGACGTGTGAATGACAGTCTGAGCAAACATGTAGCAGAACACACCTGAGTGCTTTGAATACCAGCGCAAATCTTATGCTAACATGGCTCTAGCATTTCCTTAGCAAAGGCTACTACTAAAATTCCTTTGGTGACCCTCATCTGACCCCTTTCCGTTTCTAGTGTTGTTCTTTTCTTCGCAAAGGTAGTTAATGGGATTTTGTCAAAGCCAAATCCTAACCCTGCTTTCTGTGTCTGCTTAGGGGTATAACAACCTCCTATGGCTGCACACCCAGGCTCCATGGAGGGCTGACCAGGTGTATTTGGGCATGATGGGTAAAGGGGAGGAGGGAGCTCTCATCCATTTTGCAAGCAGATGGTGTAGAGCTGCTTGGCTTGGGAGGAACTCATTTAAATGAGCAATTCCCCTCCGCCCTCCCCTCCACCTCTGTGCAGCTTAACCCACTCACTCCAACCTACTGGAGCTACAGCAGTGACCCCACATATCGCAGTCAGGCTGGACAGTCACAAACTCGGCCCCCGGTGAGGGGGAGAGGTTGGTGATCGTGTATGTGTTGCACAGCTGCATAAGCTTCAAACCTCCAAGGTCCTCGGCACTCCTGCAAGATGCTGAGTGCTGTCAGGGACTTTAACGAGCACTGAGGGTGCTCAGCACCTTTGGGAGTCCCTCACCACCTTGCAGGTTTGAGCCCCAAGGGAGAAAACTTCCTCCCCTCAGGTTCTGTGAAAATATCCATGATAGTGGTGCCTCTCTTCATCACGAAGCTGCTGAGAGGCTGGGCAGGCTGCCACAGGTCAGAGTTTGAACTGTGTTGTCATTTATTGTGCTGCATAGGAGACCCGGTCATGGACCAGGATCCCACTTGTGCTAGGCGCTGTACAAACGCAGAACAAAAAAGCCAGTCCCTGCCCCAAGGAGCCTACATCCTAAGTATAAGACAAGCGGCAACAGAAGGTTACAGATGGATGGGGCATACAAGTAACCAATGAGACATTTGTGGTCTCAGCACAGCAACCGCTTCACTTCTTGTCAAGCTTTTTTGTACGCTTCATGGCAAAGAAGAGTTTTGAGGAGAGATTTGAAGGCGGATAATGAAGCGGCTTTGCAGATATGGATGGGGTACACCTCCCAAGCATGGGGGGCAGCATGGGAGACAGCAGGAAGGGGCTTGCTGGAAAATGTAACAAGTGGGTGATTGGCAGGGGGCTTCATGGGCTAATCGAAGGCAAGCTTTGAGAGCTCAATAGCAAATGAGAGGTAGGGTGGGGACTGATTTTTTTTTTTTTTGAACAGCCTTGGAAGTGAATACAAGCTTATTTTTGATGGGATGGAGAAGAGAGACCCAACGGAGAGATTCAAAGAGACGAGTGACAAGATCAAAACGACGGGCTAGGAAAACGACCACTGCAGCAGCATTCTGAATGGATAGGAGCGGGGACAAGATTGCATTTCTCAAGGCCAGAAAGAAGACCATTGCAGTAATCGGGATGTCAGAAGATGAGAGCTTAGGCAAGAGTTCTAGCTGTGTGGAGGTGGGGAAAAGAGTGGTAGTTTGTGTGTCAGAGGTAGACAGGTTAGTGATTGCAGTGACACGTCTTTCATTCTGCGGTGTCGGCTTGACAGGAGAACCTGTGACACAAATATCTTCTATGATTAAGCGACTGCATGTAATTGCATTGAGCTGCGTCCACACTGTGGCTCACGTTCTGCTGGATCCTGAGAGGTGCTCAGCACTTCATGAGGTACTAAACTATCACAGTGGATCTTCCTGAAGACTGATGGCCCTGTGAGATGCAAGCCACAGCATAGCCTAGAAAATTTCAAGTTTCCTCTACCTGCTTTGGTTAAGCTTGAGAGAAAAGATCCTGAACCAACAGCACCAGCACAACATTCTCCCCACCTCCCACCCCTCCCTACACACACACACACAGACAGAGTTTGCCGGAACCAACACTCTGGCCTGTTACAGAAGAACTTTGGGGAAGAGTGGAATGTTGGCCATAAACACGCTGATCCAGTGACGCTGACTACGCCTTGAGAAACTGTTCCGGATAGTTACTGTCTTTGCTTTGAACAATGACACTCCTTGAGAAACCAGTGGCAGTGGAACATGAAACCAAAAGGGCATTGGAACTCTGGGAATTCTTAGTTGCTTTGGCCCTCGTCCTTTGATAATGTTCATGTCATTGAGTGTGGTTTGCTATAGGGAGGAACAGCTGAGTTGCCCCATGGAAACATACCTTTACTTTGACTCATCCATATTATAAGAAAATGAAGTTGCCATTTTTGGAGAAGGTAAGGTAGTTACTGTAACTCAAGCATGTGAGATCACCCTCTGGAATGTAGTGAAGGTTCATTTGCATTGGACCATCAGCCCATCTAGTGTAGCAACCTGCCTCCGGCAGCAACTGATGACACATGCTTCAGGGGAAGGGAAAAGTTCCCTCTAATGCACTCTGTTCATTATGCAAAGTGGTGCCTTGACAAAGTGGAGAATTCCTTTCAGACTGCTACAGGGATGAGTTTAGATGAGGTTTAGTTAGGTGGAAACAAAGGGTTTCATTGGGGTTTGAAGAAAGATACAGATATTGTAAGTAAATCTGACAATGATCAGAGAGGCTACTAAGTATTATCTTTCCATTTCACCTTCATTAAAGTAAAATTTAAATTAAGATTTAAGAGTAAAATTGCCCATTATCTGCTAGGACCCATGCATCTCTCTCCAGCCGAAAATAATAGGAAACTTACAAACAGCTTGGTGCCTTCATAGATTAATAGCATATGGCTGACACCAGAACACAGTATACATTGCTTAACAGGCAGGCAATAACCTTCCCCACATTTAAGATCGCAGACCCAGTTGAAATTTCCTGTTTGGAAGGGGGACGGAGGGCGGGATTTATAATAGAGCTGGGCAAAACACAGGACTTTTCCTTCTCACAGAAAACTCCGAGATGTCAAAAGTTGGTCGAGTCCTAAATCAGGGTGAAAAATTGAAATCTTGTTGTTGTTTTTGTCCCTCCCCCCCCCCCAAAAAAAACCCATAATATTTTGTTTTGACCTTACTGACATTTTTTGTTGTAATAAGGTCAAAACATTTTGTTTAAATGAGATCAGAACAATCCATTTTGATTTTATTGTGTTATGTATATTAATTAGTTTGGGGGGGGGAAGTGGAAATGAAATTATTATAGTCATGACTAATACAATTCTTAGTATGTGCTGGGGGTAAATATTGATTCTGTTGAGGATGGAAGCCACATCATTTCTCCAAACCCAACCCCTCCCTACATGACACCATGTGAGAGCCAAGATCTGGGACTGGCAAACAAATTCAACAGGCAGCAAACATTCTCTTTTTATTAGAGAAACAGTAATTGTTTAAAAGAGGGTTGGAGCATTAGCCTTATCAAGCATAGATTCATATTTCAGCATGTATAGCTCTGTTTATAAGTTGGCCACACCAGAATGCCCTCCAGGAACAGCCGCAGTGACCCGGGCTGCCTGGCTATCATTCCTACTGGCAGTGGTAGATGTATTTAGTCTCTGGGGGCCCCATCTGATCATGGCACACTATCTGGGCTGCCCATGTGGCTCTCTGAGCATGGTTGCAAGGTAATTGTGATGTTTCGCCACCCTATATCAGCATCTCGTTAATTTTGTGAAAAATTTTCACCCATTCCTGGCTGGTGATTCAAACAAACTTCTCCCAGAGTAGGGAATCTGTACACTCAGTTAGATTCCAGGACAGGGCATACTTATCATGACCATTTCTGTATCTCACAAGTCCACTCCATTCGTAGATATGCTGGTCAGTCACCAGAGAAGGAAACATGTCCTTTACATAGACAGATAGTTCTCCTCCACTGGCCTGAAACAGGAGCTCTCTCCATCACTCAGGGACCTCCAGAGTGTGTCCTGCCTGAAACTATGGTAAAAACCGAAACTAGGAATCCTCGTCCTCTGCCTACTTTGCCCCTAGTAATGGGGGAAAAAATCAAAAGGGCTTAAAATGTCTGTATTGTGTTATGCTCACCATAATGTACTTGGGCTGGAATTGTAGGTTGCGGTAGTTTCTGAGCTGGCTGCTGAATAAAGGATGAAATTCAAAAAAAAAACCCAATGATAAAGAAGTATCAACTTGTAACCTTGTAGTTATGCAGCCCCTAAAAGAAGGATAGAAATCTATTTTTTTTTCTCATATTCAAACACTAAGGCACTCTTTGATTTTCCTTGGCAGGGCCTTCCACATCTGCTGGGTGGAGACAAGGAGCCAGGGGGAGGCTACATAGAAGAAGGAAAAGTCAGGACAAAATGCAGATGACGTGGATGAGCAGTTCCAGGGAGAAGAGGAGGTTGCAGAGGGAGAAGGAGACAAAGGCTGTGCAGAGCTTAGAACACTGGAGGCTGAGGGAGGGGACAGAGTGCAGCAGAAAGACCTTTTTTGAGAGGTTGTTTGTCTTTGTGGTCACCAGACTACAGGCCTCAGAGCCAGCTTCAGTACCCGGCCAAGATCCGTCTGGGGTGTTCATTGAATCCCCACCAAGCTGTCATGTCCTGCAACCTATGCAGTCATTGGACAATATTCTGGGCTTGGCTGGTCCATGAGCCATGCACTGAACAATTCACCCAGTTCCACTACCAGGGAGACTACCTGTGCCAGTGTAGATAGGTTGCCTGTTTTTCACTTTTTTTGCTTTTTGGTGCGGGCAAGCTGCTCACATAGGGTCAGGAATGTCTGCTTCATGTGTAAGCTCTGGCACCACTGCTGGGCATCCTAGGTCTGCACAATAACGTGGCCCCATCAGTCTGTGCTAGAAGGCCGGCTCCAGAAGTGCCAATCTACATATGGAGAATCTGCGATGGTGGCAACAGGCATCAGATGGGTGGTGGATGCCATGGCGGCATCCTCTCAGAGCAGCCTTTGAAATGACAGACTACCACTGAAATGTCTGACAGCATCTCACAGATGCAGTGCCTGAATCCTGAAATAGCAGTGAAACCACAAGCAGGAAAAGATCTTCCACCTGTGCTGGAGTGATGTTGCTGACACTGGTTGCAAGGAGCATGCAGACCCCAAAGTGGATGTGGTGGTGGGCTAAGAGCACTTCCAGGCAAGTGCTGCGGGATGGACAGACAAGTTGTCCCACAATACACCATGAACCAAGCCCTAGAGCAGCTGCAGCTACCAAGGGCGCTAAGAACCCTGGGATCTGTCCCTAGAAATCACAAGACAAGACACGTGTCTGCATATCACAGTACGGATGCGCTAGCCTGGGTCAAGGGCAGATACAACGCATGTGTAGCAATGTGGTGTAGACGACCAAAGGTGCAGGTTCTCATGTCTGGGTGCATAGACACGTGTTTACTATGCAGTGTAGATACTGCTTAAGAGTGCTTCTCTAATCAAGCACTGCAGCCTGATTGGCTGGCTGACTGGTATCCTCTGCTTCTCTCTAGTATTAAAAAGCACTTCGCCAGTCCCTTCAGGGAGGAAGTGGCATTAGCTGTGTTTTTTTTTTTTTAAAAAGCAGATCCAGCCAACGAACTTGTAAATTCATAGAAGTCCATCATTAGGGTGTGTCAGATTAAGTGCATTGAGATACTTTAAACCCTGTACACTACCCGATACAATTTCCCCATGCTTGCTGTCCCTGTCCAACGAGCGTACTCAGAAAGGGAGCACAGAGGAATGAATTCAAGGGTTCCTCTCTCTGGCTTTTGTGCACGTTATCATTGCAGTGGAAAATCACGAACACAGGTCATTCAACAAATCAGCACTGCACTTGTCTTCTAAAATAGATCTGTAGATCTGGGTTTGTTTGCCCTTTATTTCCCCCCTCTTCCCTTTCATCCCAGAATCAGCATCCGTGTGTTTTTCCTTTACTGAGCGTGAAACAGTTTCACTAGGAATAGAGATGGCAAGTGGTTGAGTTCATGAGTGATGGAAGTCCTGGGATCCATACATCTGCAAAGGCAGGACAGAGCTCTCTGAGAGAGGCAGCACCCATACCGAGAAGCATACCGAGAATCTATTGGTAGGACTGGGAATTGGGAAACCTATTCCTGGTCTTCTCAGTGATCTCCTTTCTGTCTTTGGGGAAAATCACCATGCCTCTGTTTCTTCTGTATTTGATTTATCTATTGAGATTGTCCCTTTGGGGCAGGGACAGTCTCTTACCATGTATTTGCACAGCTTGTAGTGCAATGGAGACACAGCCTGGGTTGGGGCCACTAGGTATTCCTGTAATATAATTCATAATATTACATTTATGACTCTGTCCTGTATTTAACCCAAACCTCTGCTGACTTCTGTGGGAGATTGGGGCATGTCAGAAATGCATTATCAGGCCCTTGGTCTTATCCAGAAGGCTGCCGTGTTACCGCATTCAGTGCGGCTGTGACGTACGCATGCAGGTTTGTTAGCTCCTGTTCTGCAAACCTGGCTCAGGTTGAGCAGCAAGTAGCCCCATGGGTTACAGAATCGGGCCCCTTATTAACAGAGGGGAAGCACCACAGAGAAAAACGAGAGGAGGAAAAACAAAGAGATTCCAGCAGTATTGGAATGGTGCCAGGGCTAAACCCAAAGTAGTTCACGATTAAATCCAAAGTATTGAGTACTGCACCTCTAACAGGAGCTTAGAGTACATGGAAATTCCCCAGACTTTAGGAACCTGAATTCATCCAATGGATAAATATTTATATTAACTCTTAAGTAGAAAGGCAATGAGTCAATTATTACATTTTTTTTTTTTTTGGCGTGTTGGGGAGGGGAGGGAGAGGAGAGTCTTTATCTGGGCAGGCCTGCTCTTATCAGTGGTTACTAATTCATGGACCCATCCCTATTTCTTTGACTATATTTATTCTTCGTAAATGTCAAATGGATAATTTGAATGTATAACTTTCCGAATTTGGGAGGTTTTTGAAATTCTTTGCAAGCTGGCCACTGTTCAGCATTTCTGTTGTATGACAAAGCCCCTACCTAGGGTGACCAGATGTCCCATTTTTAAAGGGACAGTCCCATTTTGGGGGAGTTTTTCTTATATAGGCACCTATTGCCCCCTGTCCTGTTTTTCACAGTTCCTATCTGGTCACCCCAGCCTTACCTCCCATGGTACTGTTCTGCTCCCTGAATGGACAGCAACAAATTCTGAGATGGAACGAAAGCCTCAGGCTTAATATGCCAATTCCTTCCAACAGGAGAGAGAGCACAAAACACCAAGCAGCTGTTTGGGCTAGAGGACTGGTCAGGGATCAGCGATGCGGGATTCAAATCTCTCGCACAGCCTCACGAAGGTTGTGGAATAATGGTCCCTTCAAATTTTTCAGAAAACAACTTGATGCCTAATTTACCAGAGAGAGGGAGCTACGGCACCACGCACGGCTACAAGGAGGTGCCAAGCGGTGAGCTGACTCCCTGCACATCTCATCGCAGAAAGTGAGCTTTGAGCAATGGTGGGGTGGGAGGAAGAGGCCCAGGAAGGGCAGGCTTAAGGTGCCCCTGGCTGTCAGACCTCTGATAACCCTCACAGGACCCTGGGCTGGGGCCTGGTGGAATGGGAGGGCCAGGGCTCCCCTACCAACCCCCTGACTCCATAATTCAAAGGACCTAAGCCCTGACCACAAGGCAATGTCCACCACGAGAGAAGACCATTGTGATGGCTTTCCCTCTGGGGTATCACCTGGAATTGGGGTACCACTGAGCCCTCTGATCCACCAGCCTGGGCTCCCTCTCACACTGTGCTTCTGTGACAAGTTGCAGACCCGCTCCTGATCCTACACTTCCTCCACCATTCACACAGATAGACACACCCAGCTGCAGTTACATGCAGGCTCTCTAACCAGCCACTGCATAAACCAACAATAGAGAGGCTACAGCCGAAATAACCATCAGCTTCCTAGCCTAGGACCCCAGAGCTGTCCTGGCCCAAACCCAACCAGTATGAATTTATTATCCACTTCGCCTGCCCCTCAATGTGGAGAGGAAATGCAACAAGCCTGTGTTAAACCAAGCTGAGATTTCCCCCCAGACACTTCACTTAAAGCCACACTGGGTTTAAATTAAAACATTAAATAAGTTTATTAAATACAGAAAAATAGATATTAAGTGATTATAAGATATAGCAAACAGATCAAAGCAGATTACCTAGCAAATAAACAAAAACACAAACTAAGCTTAATTTACTACATAGATTAGATATAAATGAGTAGTTTCTCACCCTAAGTGATGGTACAAGCAGGCTTGCAGATTTTTAGGGTACAAGCTACCTTTGCTTTGCAGCTTGGGTTTCATCAGGTTTTTATACACAGACTAGAAATCCCTTTAGCATGCATCCAGCACTTTCCCCCAGTTCGGTCTCCCATTCCTTAGGTTTTTCCAGGAGTTTTCTTGTGTGGGGAATGAAGAATAACAGATGTCACTCCCTTCCTTGTATAGCTTTAACATAGGGTGGGAACCCTTTGTCCCAAACTCAGTTTGTGGAAAACCAGACATCCCAAGATGGAGTCCAGAGTTATGTGGCCTGGTCACATGCCCTTGCATATCTTGCATAGTCATAGCTATTACTTACATGCTGTCTGGAACGTTCATGGGAAGGTTAAGTTCTTCCAGAGTCCATTGTCTTTCCTGATGGGCCATCAGCACTGTCTAGTTTCCTTATTGTTTAACCGGAAAGGCTCGTTGTGGGTGTCACCCAAAGTAAGCACATTTGAAATACAGATACATAGTCAATATTCCTAACTTTAGATCCAAAAATGATACATGCATATGCATAGGATAATCATATTCAGCAAATCATAACTTTTCCAATGACACCTCGCATGTCCCGTCTTGTACAAAATGCATCATAATTATGCTATAATCCTATCCTAATATCACTGTGAAGAATAGGGGGTGAAGTGTCACAATCATCACAGCCATATTTTGTACAAATATTATTGCAGTAGCGTGTAGGGTGTGAACATAGAGATGCCTTGGGTCACAATCACCCAGAGCGCTTCAAGAACCATCTGAATCCACAAGAACTGTTTTCTTTGGCCATCTCTAAATCAAAAGCTGAATTTCTTTATGTAACAGTTTGTCAGTCCAGATGGGAATCTCTAGCAAACAATCTTGGAGCCAAGTTTCAGGCAACTGCATCAGGAAACCAGATTTAGTAAAGTCAGAAAAAAATGAGCGGTTGCCATAAAAATGCGAACAGAACTTTCGCTGCAAGGCATGGCTCTGGGTACTGCTGCTTGAGTATTAATAACAAAGAAAAATAAATACAGAGGTCAAAAGACTGCAGCAGGGCTAATGCAAACATCACCCAAACTCTGCTCCCCTGTGTGTATGCATCATGGTACAGTCTTCATTTGCATGGGGTGTCTCAAATACAGTATACCATCACACACTTGTTAGGTACTTCGCATAAAGGTGCACAGTATATTGCAGTAAACTCATGTAAATAGCAGGAAATGACCTTTATTGTCTCTGCTTGCTTTGTGGACAGAAGATGCATGTGTATTTAAGGTTATAAAAATGTTACAGTATTATATTGTAGTGTTTGAGCTACAGTGGGATATTGTCATATATTCCACAGGGTCATCATCAAGTCAGCTGTACTCTTACTTTTGCTCAATGTAGTAGTTAAAAGGAGGTTAACTACTTTTGATCTGGGGAGTGTCCTTTAGTGGATTATTCAATAAATGGTAACTAAACACTGCGATAAGGGTCTGTCCTGGTTGTTTGCTCTGTCGTTTTTGGTTAACATTCAGGGCCAGCCCTAGACCAAATGACGCCCTAGGCGAGGAGCGTCTTCAATGCCCTCCACCCTTCATTTGTTATACTTTTGAATCCCTTATTTTCATAGGCTAAGAAGGCTGTGCCTCCCCAAACAGCCTGGCATGGCCCTGCCCATGCTCCTCCCCGAAGCCCCCTCCTGCTTGCCCTTCCCCCTTGGACAACATTTCCTTGGAACAGGATATCCCACCAAGCCACAACTGAGACCAGAAATTTGAAGTCAGTGAGCGGGTTTGCTGGGCTTTGCACCTCGTGTCAGATTCCAGCCTCCGCTTTACTCAACTGCGCTAGTTCCATCAGGGCGTCGTAAACCTCAGTCACTTGGTACCTCACTGGTCTTACGCTGTCAATGCGGCTCTCCCAGTGAGTGTCACTTACTGGCTTCATGGTCAGATTGGTCATATTGTCCGTGAGGATCTTCCACCTGATAGCTGATGCTGAAAACACGATGTAGGTCCTTTGCAGTACTTCAAAGAGAGATACTGAATCTAAAGAAGATGCTGCATCTGACACAACCAGGTTGAGGGAGTGGTAGCCACAAGGCACGAAGAAAGCTCTTGGATTCAGCGCAAGGATCCTTACCCGGACGCCACTATTTCTTCCCTTCATGTTTGTGCCTTGGCAGTCCTGAAGCTCTATCTTATTCTGATTCATTTCGTTCTTATCTCTCACTGACTGAATGACAGTACCCCACCCCTGGTATATCCACAAGGGCATGCCTACATCATTCTAGTAGGTTCAAGGAAAATGCACTTCGCAAAGTCTGGAAGGTTCCATAAGATTCTACGAAGGTTTGAAACATTCTAGGAGGGTTAGTGAAAAATGAATCCATGTACGTGTCAGAGAATAACAGAGTTCTCACTTTCTATTTGGGTACAGCAAGTCAGGTACTTTATTTTCTCTCTATCAATTGCATAGAGGGAGAGAGCTAAACAGGTCTTTCAACAGGTAAACAATTACAGCAAGCATTTATACCTTTTGTTATAGACAATAATGAGCAACAGCTGCATTTTGTTTATACATAGGTCATTCTGATATCTTGTTTTGCTCACTAATGTAGACTCTTAGTCTACATTCCATATTATCTACACAAGGTTGCAACAACTTCTCACACAGTTCTTTCCCACTCGCCTCACACATTCCTCGCTTCTACAAATCTCGCGTTATTAGGGTTACAGTTAACCTGACTCTTGCTAACAAACTGTCATACATTGCATCCCCTTCCTGTCAGTTCTTTCTCTGCTTCCACATACGGAACACCTGAAACATTTTACTTCAAACATTCTATTTTCCCTTTTGTAGCTAACAACAAAAATAGCACCCCAAGCCTTGCATCCCAAGCAGTTGCCTAGTACACCTGCCTCTAAACCCGGCCCTATTGTCATTCCTCCCCGTCACCTCCTCCCAGATTTTGTATTAAACCAACAAGTCCAAATTCCATCCCTCCCTCTTCCTCCCCACCTTATAGGAGCTCCCTTTCTCCAGACTCAGGCCCTGGCATCTTAAAGAGTCCCCTGGAATCTCCCCTGAGTTTTGAAGTCTTCTGGGTGACAGGAGTGGACTTCCTGGTGGCTTCTACCCAGACCTCCACTACCTAATCTTAGAATCTGGTTCAGGGAGCTGGAGAGACACTTCTTTCAGGTCAAAGTAGCTTCCTTCATCTTGCAGCTATGCAGATGGCTTGTCTGGTAAGTTTGCTGATCAACAGGGAGATGGGCGGCTGCCTATCCCTGCAGAACTGGGTGCAGGAATTGGTTCTACACCCTTGTTGATGGCTGGCTTGGCTCCGACACAGAAAAATGTCCCAGAATCCCTTGCATGGTAGCCAGAATCTCCACAATTTCTGTAGCTACATGCCAATGGAGCTTAAAGGTTTACCAGGCCTACAACAGCAGTGAGGCTGGTCTATTTTCCTACTCCTGCTGCTGTAGGTTAAGGCATTGACAGCTTCTAAACTCTTAGAAAACCTGATTGGGGAGAAGCATCTCTGCGAGATGACCCTCCTGAGGACACAGGGCGTGGAGAGAGGTTACCCAGGGGCGGCGGGTATAATAGGCAAAGGAAGGCGTTGCGTCCCCTAGCACAGCCGTCCCTGACACCCGACACATAAGAACGGCCAGACTGGGTCAGACCAAAGGCCCATCCAGCCCTGTATCCTGTCTACCAACAGTGGCCAGTGCCAGGTATCCCAGAGGGAGTGAACCTAACAGGCAATGATCAAGTGATCTCTCTCCTGCCATCTGCCATCCATCTCCCCCTCTGACAGACAGAGGCTAGGGACACCATTCCTTACCTGGGCCATGGTGCCCCTCCCACTTCTTCCCCTCCCTGCTCTGACCCTTCCCTGAAGCTCCGGAGGCTTGCTGCTGCTGCCTGGAGTCTTCCTCCTTTCCTCTCCTCCACCCCATCCCTTTCTCCCCTCAGAGGTCCCTGCAGCTGCCGGTGGCATCTCTCCTCATCCCCCCTCCCGCCCCCCTGTCCCCCTGGGGCACTGTATGTGTGTGTGAGAATGCCAGCGGGGAGTCAGTGGCAGACATGTGGGAGGGACGAAGTGAGCAGAGGGGATCCCTGAGTAACTTTACACCGTGAAAAAACCTCCCAGAGACCTAGTAGCAGAGATCACTGCAACTGTTAAAGAGCCTTTAAGGCGGTAATAAAGCCATTTGACAGGAAGCCTTTGGCCACATTCAGCTGGCTTTTCTATTGTAGGAAATGTGTTATTGGGGTTAAAAACCGTTTCCAAATGACGACCCTTCAGTTATTCTCTGTACCCAGCAGAAGTAACTGCTGACCTGGCTCAAGGAGGAGCTGACATAGCCAGGGAGTTTTCTTGACCTAGTTGTTTTATCCAAACCCAGTTTAAGTAAACGAGTGTGGCAGAGAATTCTGTGTAAGAAAGGGGATTACACTACTACCCGAACGCAGGCTGTCACTGACCAGCACTTTTTCAAAAGGAGAGATTAGACATCAGGTTGGCGCAGATAGCCCGGCTTTTCGTCTCTCTCTGTACAGCGTACACCGAACTCCCCGCCACGCAGAGGAGAATCTATCTGGCAAGAAGAGGTGAGTGGCGAGTCAGTGGTGGGTGGGGGCAGAGCAGGTGTGAAGTGTGGGCGGGGCTGTGGGTGGAAGAGGCAGGACAAGGAGCTCGCCTCCCCCAGGGGAAGTTTCACCCACTGCCCATGAGGTTACCTGAGGATCAGTGGGACTGGGACACCTGACCTTCCCCCTAAAAATGCCTGAGCAGGAGGACTGGTGGCCACTCTGCCCAGATGGAAGATTTGAAAGGTCTGGGAAGGTTTTTCCGAGGACTGTTTTTGGAAGGTGAGTTGTTGAAGTCCCAGGAGAAGTGCTAGAATTCGGGGAAAGGGGACCAGGATAGCTCAAAAGGACCTGATTGAAATTGAGTTTATATTCAGGTGGCCACATGCCACTAAGACTCATGACATTGGACAGCAATATTATTCTGTGCATCCTTCTCTAGCCTCAAACGCGGGAACATTCTGAGGGTGAAACATACAGGAAATATTTCTCAGTGTAACTTGAAGAACTTGATTTTGGAGGCCTGCTGGGAAGGAAATCTGTCATGGATTTTAATTGGCCGCACTGCCCTTCCCTTGGGAAGAAATGAACTCTGGCTTGTGGGGAAAAGCACAACAGTGTTATTTATAAACACTGAGAGATCAGCTGAAAAACTCACTCTACAGCAACACTGGAGTGACGTGAAACCAAATGTAACGGCCAGTGCCTCGTCATCCTCCCAGCCAAGACAAACAACTGGTGACAAGTTTACATGAATCATGTATTATATCTTATCACTTTTAAGATCGTAGCTGCACATAGTGAATGATTTTTTTCCCACCTAGTTCAACACACGCAGAAGTCAGAGCCTGTTGTCTTCATCCAGATTTTTCAAGAGTTTACTTTGCAGACAGATGCCACTGAGATAGGCCTGGGGTCAGTACTTCCATGAGAGGTGAATGGCAAAAAACACCCAGTCCTGGATCTAAGGGCTTGTCTACACTGGCACTTCACAGCGCTGCAACTTTCTCGCTCAGGGGGGTGAAAAAACACCCCCCTGAGCGCAGGAAGTTTCAGCGCTGTAAAGCACCAGTGTAGACAGGAAACTAGCGCTGGGAGCTACGCCCCACGTGGGGGTGGGCTTTTTAGCGCACGGGGAGAGCTCTCTCCTGGTGCTCTGCCGCGACCACACAAGTCACATTAAAGTGCTGCCACAGGAGCGCTTTAACATCGCCAGTGAAGATGTACCCTAAGGCCAAAGCTGATCCCTGCAGAAAAGCCCTTTTGTGTGATCGAAAAGGAAGAACTGTCAGTTAAACAGCCCGTAATTACCAGGATTATCTGGGTATATCTCACTTAATTATTTCCCTGCCATTGTGGGGGCCTGAGGCACTGGCGGAGCTCAGCCCCTCCCATTCTCTTGCTGAGGTACATATCGAGTCTGCTGCAGGCTGTAATATGTCGGTCTAATTTCGATGGTTAGGTTTACCGTGCAGGGGCTGGATGGTGCTGGTGGTCTGTGATCCACAGGAGGTCAGACTGGGTGATCTGGTGGCCTCTTCTGGCCTTCAACTTTCTGGCTGTTTAGCACCGCACAGGAAAGAAACACAGCAATGTGAACTTCCTTTTGCGGGAAGCGGGGGAGTCAGGCTCAGTCAATGGAATCTCGAGCTCCATCTTGGGAAGAAGGGTACATGGTGGGGGAGAGCCCCACCCCAGTAAGGAAGGGCCTGTCACAAGAGATGGGGAGGATCCTTGCTCCGTCTGAAGGAGCAGGACTGCAGCTCAAAGTTCTCCCGCCCCTGGAAGCAGGAATTGCTCACCAGGGAAACGGCATGAGATCCTTGGCCACCATTGTTACACCATTACTGACTGTTTAGTGATCTCAAACTTTTCCCCAGTGGGCAGGCATCCATCACAAAAACCACTCACATGTTTGGCGGTAATAGAAATCTTTATTGCCACTCTCAGTAAAGGTTAAGGACTAAAAAGCCATAGAGACTGTCCCATTTCAGGAAGACAATGGATTATCTGGAGAGTATTACTGTGTTCATAGTCTATGTAAGAAAAAAGGCTGTGGAGTTAAACAAAGCAAGGCTATGCAAAAGTTTAATTAATGAAGATAAATCAGTCACAGAAGGCATTCTGGGACATAACTTTCCTGAAGCCTGATGTTTTTACTCAGGGAAGCTATAGGAAAAATTGAATTTCCAACCTGGGTTAGAAAAGGCACTTACGTAGTATGACTAGTAGGATAACAGTGAGCAATTTTGGAAAGAAGGCTTCAAGGAATAAGAAGGAAAAGATTAGTATGACTGGCTGAACTTCAGAGAGTTGCACCTGGTTTTCGCAAACAAGTTCAATGAATCAATCAAGGTATTCAATTGCCTCAGAGCCACGTCTTCCAGACTGATGAGAAAAGGGACATTTTAATTTTAGCACCTGATGTATGTGCAGGAAACAGATGGGTGTGACTGCTGCGTATTGAGTGGGAGGCAAGGATAAGAAGTGGGTGGTATTTCTGCAATCTCTGCCTTGGATTTATCATGGATAGAATCTACTCTTTAATGTGCTTACAATAACCACGTTTGTTTCTGTAAGGCTTGCTTTTAGGCTCGGTGAATATTCTTTGAGAACAACTGCAACTACTAGCCATTGTCATTTAAATTATATGAAGTTCACATGGGCTTGCTCCAACTCCCATTCTTTCTCCCCATCCAGATCTGAGGCCTGGTCTACACTGCGGAGGGATCCATTGAAGTATGAATAATGTAGCTGAAGTTGACGTACTTAGATCTACTTACAGTGGTGTCTTCACTGCGGTAGCTCAACTGTTGATGCTCCCCCGTCGACTCTGCCTGCACCTCTTGCTCCGGTGGAGTACTGGAGTCGACGGGAGAGCGCTTGGTGCCCTGAGTTTGGTTGGCAGTTTACCTCTATTTCTGTAATGGGCCAAATCCAAACATCAGCATGGATTTCTCAAGAACAAATTGTGTCAAACCAACCTGATAGCTTTCTTTGACAGGGTAACAAGCCTAGTGGATTGGGGGAAGGGGTAGATGTGGTATATCTTGACTTTAGTAAGCTTTTGATACTGTCTCACATAATCTTCTCATAAACAAACTAGGAAAATACAACCTAGCTGGAGCTACTATAAAATGGATGCATAACTGGTGGAAAACCATGCCCAGAGAGTAGTTATCAATGGTTCACAGCCAAGCTGGAAGGGCATAATGAATGGGGTCCTGCAGGGATCAGTTCTGGGTCCACTTCTGTTCAATATCTTTATCAATGGTTTAGATAATGGCATAGAGAGTTCACTTATAAAGTTTGCGGACGAGACCAATCTGGGAGGGGTTGCAAGTGCTTTGGACGATAGGATTAAAATTAAAAATGATCTGGACAAACTGGAGAAATGGTCTGAAGTAAATAGGATGAAATTCAATAAGGACTAATGCAAAGTACGCCACTTAGGAAGGAACAATCAGTTGTACACATACAAAATGGGAAATGACTGCCTAGGAAGGAGTACTGTGGAAAGGGATCTGGGGGTCATAGTGGATCACAAGCTAAATATGAGTTAACTGTATAACGCTGTTGCATAAAAAAGCAAACAACATTCTGGGATGTATTAGCAGGAGTGTTGTAAGCAAGACACAAGAAGTAACTCTTCTGTTCTACTTCGTGCTGATTAGGCCTCAACTGGAGTATTTTGTCCAGTTCGGGGTGCCACATTTCAGGAAAGATGTGCACAAATTGGGGAAAGTTTAGAGAAGAGCAACAACAATTAGCAAAGGTCTAGAAAACATGATCTATGAGGGAAGATTTTTAAAATTGGGCTTGTTTAGTCCGGAAAAGAGAAGACTGAGAGGGGACATAAGTTTTCAAGTACATAAAATTCTGTTACAAGGAGGAGGGAGAAAAATTGTTCTTCTTAACCTCTGAGGATAGGACAAGAAGCAATGGGCTTACATTGCAACAAGGGTGGTTTAGGTTGGACATTAAGAAAAACTTCCTAACTGTCAGTGTGGTTAATCGCTGGAATAAATTGCCTAGGGAGGTTGTAGAATCTCCATCATTGGAGATTTTTAAGAGCAGGTTAGACAAAATCCTGTCAGGGATGGTCTAGATAATACTTAGTCCTGTCGTAAGTACAGGGGACTGGACTAAATGACTTCTCAAGGTCTCTTCCAGTCCTACAATTTTATGATTCTATCAGCTAATGCCCCAAATGTTTGGATTTGGATCCAGATTTTGAACCACAAAGTTCAGGAGAATTCAGAGCCAGGGATTTGATTCTATTCATTACAGAGGCATGAAGTTTGGATCCAGAACTCAGAACCACTATTCCATTTCAAACATATCTCTGTTTTGCACATGCTCTCTGGTCTGGCCATATGATTCAAATTGAGGCCTAGCTGCTTATCCAGCACTGAGGCAGATTGTGCATTTAAAGGTAGAAATCACCAGTTCCTTGCTCCCTGTGTTCAAGAGAGGTCTGATGAGTTCCTATGCAAGTGAACTGAATGTTGGAGAGGCCAGCTGTAAGCAGAGGGTGGATTTGGAATGGCTAGATCAGGGGTAATCAATTATTTTTTGTCAACGTCCAAATTACTCGGTCAAGGTATAGTCAAAGTCCAGACTCCAGAGAAAATAATACAAAAATAATAACAATTATGATGATAATAAGTAAATAAAAAGATTTCACGATCCGTTCAAAAGCATCTTGTGGCCCGGATTTGGCCCGCTTCTGTCCCATACCCCCCTCTAGCCTAGAGGGTGGTTTGGGACAGAAACTGAGCTACCGGCTCATCTCTAGCAGTTTGTCCCACTAGATCCGGGCTGCAGAGCAATGGCTAGCTAGTTAGGACCTTAGACCATGTTCCTGTTTGGTGATTCATGTGGATAGACTGGTATCTTGTCTATGTAGATTGTGAGCTCTTTGGACCAGGGACTACACTATATGTCTGTACGGTGCACAGTGGGGTGCTGATTGTGGCTGGGGCTTCCGGCTGCTACTATAATACCAATAATAATAATTAATAACTAAAGGTGCTGTGAGAGATTTGGAGCTGCCTGTAATCATTTATGAATACCATATCTTGAGAGAATCAATGTGTTGTTTACTGTGGGCAGCTATTGTGTTAATTCACTAGTGGGTTTGTCAGGAAATGCGCTCAGGAAGGGAGAGATGAATCCTCTAGATATACTCCAGGAATTATTTGGGGGAAGTTCTATAGGTTGTGTCATACAGGAGGTCAGAGTGGATGATCAAAGTAATCCCTTCTAGCCTTGGGATCTAGGAATATGAATGAATTCTGATATGTCCCTCTCTGTAAAAACCTGTAGGACATCTCACAGCCATTCACATTGAGCATTGGCTTAGCCGTCCTGTTGGGCCTGGGTCGGAGACAGTCTCACCAGGAGAGATAGTCCCTGTGAGGAGGTGGGGGAAGGATCAAAAGCCTCAGGAGGGTATAAAGACTCAGATACTCTCTTGAGGAGGGGTCAAATGGTTAATGGGGCAACTGAGGCAGAGGATGTTAGGGAAACAACCTGACACCGACTCCAGAGTCTGGGGTAAGATAGGCCTGCCTAAGTCCCCAGCTCAGATATGCATAAAGACTGTTCGTTGTTTTAAAAAAATCCTTTTCTCTTGTTATGCTGTGTTCCTACTGTTAAGATTAAATTTAAGGAGGCTGCTTGGAATCTTTCTATTCACCATTGGTCACAGGTCCTGTGGGGAAGAACCAGATAGCCAAACCCAGTAGGACTTTTTGATGTTTTGGAGGAATCTGTCTGTACAATTTATGAATTCAAGTATAAAGCTACACAGGACTATAAAGGTCTGGGATTCAGATCTTTAGCTGAAGCAAATTCTCATAGCTTCATTGATAATCCCTAGCTTTTCCTAGTGCTTTTCATCAGTAAATCTCAAAGCAGATGAACATCACTACCCTCGTTTTACATATGGGGAGACTGAGTCACTGAGTGTGACACTATGCCCCATATTCGTCATAGAAATATTGCTATGATATGATTATGGCATAACTATGATGTATTTTGTGCCAGATAGACATGTGAGGTATCATTGAAAAGGTTATGATTTACTGAATATGATTATCCTATTTGTATGCATGTATCATTTTTGTATCTTTCCCACTGACCGAGGGTGGGAATCACACTGGGAGACAAAGGATTTCCGCCATATGCAAAAACTATTTAAGGCAGGGGAGTGACATCATCGGGGTTCGTTCCTCACTAACTCCCCACCCAAGAAAGAAGGCTGCTGGAAACACCTGAGAAACAAAGAGACTGAGCTGGGGTCAGGGGAGGGGAAGGGCAGGGCTGAACCCAGGCTAGAAGATTGTCTAGGCTGTGCATGGATTATCTGAAGTTTTAAGCCACAAGCAAGTCTCTGCAGTCTGTCTAAAACACCATTTAGGGTGAGAATTTGCTACTTGTAACCAATTTCTTTAGTATATTAATCTTAGATTGCGTTTTGTTTTATTGGCTGGGTAATCTGCTTTGATCTGTTTGCTACCCCTGATAATCACTTACAATCTATCTTTTGTAGTTAATAATCTTGTTTTTGTTTTGGCTAAAACCCAGTGTGTGGAATTCATAACTGGGAGGGGGGGCAAAAAGCTGTTGCATAGCTCTCTCCACATTGAGGAAGAGGGTGAATTTCATGAGCTTATGGTGTACAATTCTCTGTGCAGTGCAAGACGGTACAAGTTTGGGTTTGCATTCCAGAGGGGGGTGGTCACTTGAGTACTGGGCAGTTCCTTAGCTGAGCCTTCCCACACAGAGCTGATCACAGCATCTGTGTGCAAAGCTGCAGCGGGGTGTGTCCCTACCTGTATGTGTGCTGGTTACGTGCAGTCTGAAGCCTGACGGAGGGCTTGGCTCAGAAGTACAGTGTAAAGGGAGCCCAGGGGTATCCCAGTCAGCACCCCAAAGAAGTGGGGGAAACTCATCACATTGAGAGGAAAGGTGACTCATTCAAGGTCACCCAAGAGGCCAAGTTGGGAATAGAACCTAAGTCTCGAGGGGTCCTAGTCCAGGACACCCTCCATTAGGCTGTACTGCTTTCATAGTTCATGAATGTTTCTGAAAGTTTGTAATATCATTGGATTAAATGTCTCCGAACAGGAGATAAATACGTTTGGATATTCAACCCCAAAAGAAAGGTTTGATTTTTAATATGAACGACTATAACTGGAGGATTTACAATTCTCACGATTGTATTGTGAATCTCGAGATATTTGGTAGTTTTTCTTAAAGCCCCAGTGTTGGGAGTGAAAGCAGAGTCAGGCCTGACAGAAGCCTGCGGTAGATGTTAAGAGTATCTTCTGATAACATTTAACAGTGTAAGCCTAAGTAGAGTTGTGTATGGATAAGAAATCGCGGAGTAATCGTGTTTAGTGTTGTGCAGGTGTAAGAAACTGAAGAGTCCTCATCTTTGTGAAAACAAAATAAAGTAGCTAGACAGGACCGGTTTGGACTAACACTAAAGCTGTAGTGACTGGGGGAGGAAAGTTAACATAGGAATGAGAGGCTAATTAATATGTATAACAAAAAGTTATAAACAAGTTTGTGTAACAGAGAAGTTGAAGCTATATTGCCCGGTGGGGGAGGCAACTGGTGAATCGTCCTGATGAGCTTTCCACTTGAGTAATTTATTAGTAGTCCTCTATGTTAATATTTCTGGAACCTGAGGGAGAGGTATGGGGTCATTCTGTATAACGACCATCTGTCCCTCGTAAGGCAGAATTCTTTCACCCATCTAGAGAAGGGGTTTCATTTTTTTTCCAGGATTTAAATTGTTTTTCAGCACCCTATCCTAGCTTCCCTTATGGTTTCAAGGGTTTTAGAGAGTTTGAATCCACTCTAGAACCAAGTGAGCCCTTTGCCCATCCCTTAATCTTTGCCATGCGTGATTCCACATCTTGACAATGAAAAGACAAAGGAAGTACTTCCGGGTCAGGTCTGGAAGAGACCATTTTCAGTGCAAGGTGCTGTCTTCTGGGCTGGTGAACTCCCCAAAGAGGTTCACCACATATCTGACCGTGCAGTCTGCAGACGTCTTTGTCAGACTTTATAGGTGTACCTTCAGCCGAAACACTGGCTTAAAGAATATGATCTGATCAAACGGTGCCTCACCAAAATGAGAGCCGCACTGACGGTGGAGAAATGAGTGGTAATTGCACTGTGGAAACTTGCAGGACCATATTGCTACCGGTCAGCTGGGAATCCATTTGGACCCAGGAAATCCACCACAGGGGCTCTTGCCATGCATTTGTGACACTGGCAGACCAGGTGCCAGCTCATGTCAAGGTCCCAGGCCTCACTGAACACTTACAAATGCATAGCTGGGAACAAGCTTTTATTACCTGTGTGTTAGCATCATCAAAATAGACATTATAGGTCAGTGTTTCTCAAACTGGGGTTGTCGCTTGTGCAGGGAAAGCCCCGGACGGGACGGGACAGTTTGTTTACCTGCCTCGTCCGCAGGTCCGGCTGATTGCGGCTCCCACTGGCCGCAGTTCGCTGCTCCAGGCCAATGGGAGCCGCTGGAAGTGACGCGGGCCAAGGGACGTACTGGCCGCTGCTTCCAGCAGCTCCCATTGGCCTGCAGCGGCGAACCGCGGCCAGTGGGAGCCGCGATCGGCCGGACCTGCGGACGGGGCAGGTAAACAAACTGGCCCAGCCCACCAGGAGCTTTCCCTACACAAGCGGCGACCCCAGTTTGAGAAACACTGTTATAGGTGAAGTCGATAAGAATGTGTTTAGTTTTAGATTTTATAAGATGCTTGTTGACTCCTGCAAGTATTGATCTCACTTATAATCTCCATAGCCCACATGGTATAAAGTTATATTGGGTGTTTGCATTGTAAACCTCTGTTATTGTGTAACTAGCGCAAACAGAAAAAGAAGCTCTGATTGAGGTAACGTGCTTGCCCTGCCTACAAGAATGGCCACTTGAAGGCAATTGACATATTGTGTAACATTAAAGGACAGAGATGTTGTGATTGCATTCCTAACTCCCTCCAGGAAGAAGAGACCTACATAAGGACTCATGTCATCAGTTTTGAATGCTGGAAAGGAAGGGACAAAAATCCCTAATAAGGAGAAACGGAATCTCTTTTATGCTGTCTGGATTCTGAGATACAAAGATTCCTCAACGTAAGCATAGAGATTCCCATGCTGCTTGGCGTGGGTTAGCCCTGAAGAAAGACATTTTGCCATCACAGATCACTACAACTCGGTCACTCTTAGGATTTAGACTACAACTCATTTGTGTTATTTGCTTGCTTGCTTTAATGTGTAAATAACTCATTTCTTTTTCTTCGTTAATAAACCTTCAGTTAGTTATTACAGAATTGGCTACGAGCATTGTCTTTGGTGTGAGATCTAAGATACCAGTTGATCTGGGGTAAGTGGCTGGTCTCTTGGGACTGGAAGCAACCTGAATATTTTGTGAATTTTGGTATAAGTGACCTTTTATCACTAAGTCCAACTTGTTTGGGTGGCAAAGTAGACTGGAGACCGTAAGGGTCTGTCTATGATTCTATGATAAAACTGGTAAATGAACCAGGAGTTCACATCTATTACTGGGTTGGTGAAATCTAATTCTACCATCAGCGTGGGGTGCATGTCGTACCCCTTCTCCTGCACCCCCCAAGCAATGTGCTCATAGATGTCCATGTTTCTACAGCTGGTTCAGAGCAGTGCCTGCATAGCCTCCTCTCCCCACAGGCCCAGGACATCCAGTACCTCCTGTGTACTCCAGGCAGGAGTGCATCTGGAGTGGGTAGCCAGTGGGGTCAGTTGGGCAGTGGCACCGAACAGTGGAGAGCTGCTAGATGGGCTCAGAAAGCCGGCAATCAGGAAAAGGAATTTCAAAAATTGGTGGGGCTTTAAAGGGCGGGGAGTTCGCAGTGGTGACCAGAACAGTCAGTCTGGAGCATTGTGGGGCAGCTGCTGCAGGACAGTTAAGACTGACATAAGTTATGCAGTGTCTACATTCACACTGCATCAACCTAAGGACATTGACTGTGGCTCTATGCTGCTTGGCGAGGTGGTGTTATTAACTTGGTGTGACGGGACACTTACGTCAGCAGGAGCCAAATTTAAGAGTAGACACAAGCACAAGTAGGTCAGCGTAAGCTGCCTTGCCTGGACCTAACTGTAGCAAAGACCAGGCCTAAGCAACTCACAGGGAGAAGTTAAGCTCCCCGGGTCCTTGTGCAGCTGCTAGCATCTTGGTCTGAGGTGCGTGGCACCTTCAATCACCAGGAGAGGCTTGGGGCTGCTACAAGGGGAGGAAGGAGATTGCCTTTGACACTTTCCAAACGGCTTCTACAGGTTTCAGTCAAATATCAAGTTTGGAAGTGGAGGAAACTCTTAGTGGGCTACTTCTTTTCTGAGGCTGTAGAACCCGCCAGCATGAGGAAAAGAGGAGGCCAATTATAGGATCTAGTGGCACCAGCTGCAATTTGTGCTAAGACTGTGAAAGCTTGTGAAGTTTCATTCTCTCTCCTTGTGCAGCTGAGTGGCTGTGTGGGAGAACGCTGTAACAGGTTTGTGACGGATGGGGAAAGCAGCCACAGCTGTGGCCAGCTTAATCAGGGCCCAGCTGGCCCTTATAAGAGGTCTGAGGGCCAGAAGCTAGGACAGACACTCTCTAGCTTCCCTGAGAGAGAAGGACCGGGCTGCCTGGGAGGCTGAGGAGGGTACCTAGGGTGGGGCAGCGCTGGGGAAGGGCCAGGGAGCTGCAGAGCTCCAGCCTAGCAGAGCCCCAGGTTGCAGGCCTAGTTAAGGGCCCACAAAAGGTCCTGGGGCTGCAGAGGGGCAGCCTAGAGATAGGCAGAGGCAGCAGGTCCTAACCCCCTTGCTGATGATGAGTGGTTTACAGACTGCCGTCCGCCCCAGTGAGTGGGGGCCAGATGGCGACTGGTAGTAGCCACTGAGGCGAGGTGAGGATAGAGGGTTGGGGGTTCCCCCCAGGAGGGGAGACCCAGAGATAGTGGGGGTGCTGCTGTGGGCAGAACCTCTGGGCTAAGGGCACCGGCGTCTGGGAGGGACATGGGGGCCAGTGGCAGGTGAGACACCAGCCTGCAGAGGGCGCTCTGGGCTGGAAAGAGCTAATTCCCAAGAAGATCAGCAGGAAGCGCCACGTCGGTGTTGCCCTGCCACAAGGAGATATTAACAAGGAAGAAAAAAATAAGGAAAGAGAAACTGGTAATTACAGAAAAATAATTATTTAAAAATAACTAAATGGTAGAGGATAAAAGACATAGTTGCCATATGGAGCTTTTCAGTAATCCCTCTCTTTTCTAGGAAGCCCTTTAGTGAATGAGATGCAGCTTTCCTGTGGCGGTTAGTGCTGTATTACTGAAGCCTTTGCCTAAATATTTCTAATGTTATTGAGGATATATTTTTGGCTTTTTGGAGAGCGACCTTAGAATAGCTTAGGCCTCACACATGATGCCTCTGTGCATTTTGGATGGAGTTGTGTCAGGGCTGCAGTGAGGCCAGTCCGACTATCCTACGATCTTCTGGCTCAATCATAGTTCTTGAGGCTTGGGCTGGCTAGAAAGTGAGATTTGTTGCCATCGTCTCTCCATGAACTCAAAAGAAAAGAAAAAGGTTGATACAAGGACAGGCACGAGGAACAGATAGGAAAGAGAGCTAGAAAGAGAAACAGACAAGAAAAAAAGACCATGATCGTTTATTTTTAAATAAATATTCTTCCCCGCATTTGTAAAACCCCCATTAGCCTTCCTGCTTTTAACTCTACATTGCTTGTTTGAATCCCTTCACATTGCCAGAGGAAAATCACACTTACTGTCTGAGTCACTAGAATTGGTGTTTACAAGGGATTACCATTCTACTTCAATCTGATTTGTCTTCAAAATAAAACCACAGAAAGTAAATATTGTGCGTTACTCATCCTTGTCAGCAGAGCATGAAACTTGGCCAAGGCAATTCTCAGTAATTCAGAGTTTTAAAAAGCCAAACAATGGCTGTATTCTGACTATCCATGGCCTTGGATAAATCAATGAAAGCTAGTTGTGTCATTTATCCAGAGGCCGGAGCAGCTCCTGGGGGTGGCAATTGTCCACCATCTCAGTGTTCCAGGCAGTACAGAGGGATGGACCAACACACAGGAGGGAGCAGCCTGCTTCCCTCTCTGCAGGCCGTTCTAGGGAAGGGACAGCTATGGTCCCACTTCTTCCCTACCATGGGCTTTGCATAGGAGAGGCAGGGGAGGGAAGTTCGTTGTACCTTCTCTCAAACTCTAGAGCAAGGGAGACGCTGGCCTTCAAAGACAGATAGATGCCAAAAAGACCAGGCAAACTAGGAAACTTTGCAGAGGACATCACCTGGTTGATTGGTTAATTTTTAATTAACTCACTTTTTACGGGCATCATGGAAGAAGTGAGTCTTTCAGAGGGACTTGACGAAGGATAGGATGGTGGCTGGTGAAACTGGATGGGGAAGGCTTTCCAGACGTAAGGTGGTCACATGACTAATTTGCAACAGCTCTATTACAGAGGGGGGAAGCTCTAGAAGACCCGGTACAGACCAGTAATAAGTGTATCCCTGAGGAAAAGCCACACTATTAAGAGGCACCACTGTGTTGCATCTGCTTTCAGTTCTCTCCCTTCCCATATTGGACCAGGCCAACAAGCCTATTCTCTGGAGAAAGGTCCACCGGGTCAATTATTAAGGAGGCTTTGGCAAAATCATCTGGGTCATCAAAAACCCACACCAATCTCAGGAAGGACAAACATTAAATATATACTATCCTTGAAGATGAATTCAGAGAGAGATTGATTGTTCACGGTGATGAGGCTGGGTGCATAGCAGGGGAACGGAGTGCTTCGTTTTGGACACACTGGATTTATCAAAGGTTTCACGCTTTGGGGGTGGAGCAGTCTCTGAAAATACCAGTTGTAAGTTACCCACCCTGGCTGGGGCTGTTTCTCAATTTGCTTATGTTTGTGTCATGGTCTGAGGTTGTCACTGGGTGACTCGCCCCTTTAAGGGGGGATGGGGGGCTAGCTCCACCTGGAATATTCACACCCTTGAGTGACAGAAGTTTTGCCGACATAAGTGGTAGTGTAGACATAGCCTTAACCAGAGGGTTGAGCCACATCTCCAGCACTGACCTGTATGTGGAAGGCTGAAGAGACCCATCCTGGGGAAGGAAAGTGAGGCAGGGAATGCTGGCAGTGCCATGCTTAAGCAGAAGGGGGTGCTATGGGATAGTCATGCCCTACGACAGAGTAATAAGCCAATATCTAAGACCTGCATTACAGACGAGCTCTCCAAATGTTCCTGGGCAGTCCTGGCTGTAACCTTATGTATGTAGGCTACCAACAGATAGGATAAAGGATTCGAGAATGGGGCGGACATGGGTATGCAGCTCCTCTCAGTGATAGCTGCAGCACTGATTGTCCAGAAGCCCCTGGAGGAGGTTGCTAGGATGATGGGGGTTTCAGCACCGTTGGGAACACTCGGCACTGCTCAGCAAGGGGGCAAAACTGTCCAAAGAGAAGAAGAAAATGACTCAGCTGCACATCCTCACCTACCTGAATCTCATTATCATATGCAAATCACTCACCACTATATGCTAATGAGGTCTGTGCACGCAGGGAAGTTCTTGGAAAAGGTGAGAGACTTTTAGGAAGGCACTTAGCATCCCAAAATACATACACAGCATGGATGATGCACCAGGCGCAGGATGTTAACAATGACTCTGCACATGGCAATGGAGCTGACCACAAGAAGAACAAAAGATGGTCAGTCTCAGTAAGTGTGAATTCAGTCTTGACCTAGCCAGAATGTGTACATGTTTTACACTGACATTTGTAATAAAACTTCTGCTTTCTATTACCTGTTTGCCCAGCATGGCTGCTTGGTGCTTAGGGAAATGTTGAGCCAAGACACCATATGTCCTGCTTCATGTACTTGTGTGGCAGCCCTGACAGAGGAGAGGGCATGGTAGTTGACCACCACAAGGAATCATCTTGTGACTCCTCAGGTAGTTGTGCATTAGGCATAATTATCTCAAAGGGTCCTTGCAGTATGTATGCGGGCTAATGGGCACTTAACCACTCCCTAGCCCTGCCTTCAGACAGAGTACACAGTACTCAGGGGCTTGACAAGGACTTATGCGCTGTTTGAAAATGCCTTGAGCATCTAAAGGAGGTGAGAGTGGGGATGCTGTAGGACACCCAAACCACCAATTTGGACAATGCAAGCTTCTGCAAATGTCAGCCAGAGCTTTAAGCACAAAACTGGCTGCTTGGCATTAACGTTCACTGCCCGCGTGCCTCTACTGTGACTTCCTCCTCTGTGCCAATAAGTTTAAGTTCAAAACTCAAACGAGACTGTTGGCTTGCATGCGGTTATTGTGCTCTTGTTAGTATTTCTAACATAAAAGATAGGCAGCTAACTGGAAATGGTTATTTGTAGGGCTGGTTACAATGGGGTGTTTCTCTGAACTTTGGGTATTGGCATTCATTCAGCAATTAAAACTTATCAGACTTAGGTTATTCAACCTGGAACTTGGGTAGAGTCCAACTATAAATTATAATGGAACACCAGGCCATTTTCTTTACATGCAAATAAGTTTCTTGGGGAGGGCATCATGATCAAATTTCATTTGTTTCCAAAGCCAGTTACAACAAGCTTGTAAGTGGAGGAAATTCCTTGCTCTGGAGGAAGCACATAATGTTTTCAACCCTCAGCTCAGAGAGCCGAGAAGCACTACGTAAACAATCCTACCCAGGGCAAGGCTCATTCTTCTTTAGATCCAAATCAGGGCTAGGAAGTTTTGTTGTTTGTTTGTAAAGAAATGAAACTGTTTCCAAGGACTCCGTGGCACCTGCCACCCTGACTAACAACTGCTGAAGCCCTCAGAAGCTCAGCACCACTTCTGAAACTGAAGCAATTTAAAGATTTAGGGTCAAGTCCTGTCTCCATTCCTTTGTGGTGGTCATAGAGGTCCCTGTCTGCAGTAGAACTGGTGAGGAAGGGAAGAAGGCTGTGATCCTGGTCAAAGGTTCTGGAACCCCCCCCCCAGCCTGCTATGGAGCTAATCAGGAGCTTTCTGAACTCCAGCATGCAAGAGGGCGGGGGCTGGCCAAGTGGGAGGCCAGGGATGAGGCTTGGGAGATCCACATAGCTGCAGATACACTAGCGTAAGAGCAATCCTGGGACTGGTGGAGGAGCTATGGCAGCTATGCTGGTCTTCAGGCTAATGTGATTGCAAAGCAGTTCTGTTGCTACTCTGAGGCCAAGAGGAGGATTCTTCCCTCCTTCTCCCCCTCCACCCCGCATTCCTTGTAGCTCCTTCCCTGTGCTTTCTGCCTATTCTGCCAGGGAAGCAGTAACCTCCTCCAGGGAAGATCTCATTTATCATCCTCAAAGACTCTCCTAAAAAGAGGCCTTTGAAGAGAGAGCATCCAGAAGGTGTTAGTAGTAAGCAGAGTGGATTTCATTGTGGGTTATGATGCAAACAAAGTGTTTGTGAGCAAAAGAATTCTTTAAAATGGGCAAATGTCTTTTGGTGTATTCAGTGGGCTTTAATCCACATGACAACCTCATGCATTCAGAAGTGGAGTCGGGCCCCCAAATTTCATGAGATTGGCTTTAAAAAGCATGAGATTGAAAAATAATAAATTCAGGGGTTATTATTTGCCTTCAAGTGTTTCAGCCGTTAGGGGTCACATTTGCAAGTTTTTTCTGTGCAATTGTAAGCGGGGGAAGGGTCCCGCTATTGTGGGGAACTTTCCTGGCTTCTGCACTACCCCGGTGAAGTGGGCTAGCAAAAGGATCCGAGTCCTCGCTCCCACTTCCTTTACCCAGAGGCCTCCCTGCCCTTGAGGACTCCCCTTCCACTCTCCTGTCTGGCAGTGTCCTCGTAAACCCCGACAAGGCTGGGCCCAGGATTCCTGGGGGGCTCGACCCCCAACCCTGCTGTGGTCACCCAGGACAGGGGCTAGGGTGTCCCCACTCCGGGGTACTCTCTCTGCACTGGGCACCTCCCTGACCCACTGATCATTTCATACAATTTAAAGCAAATACAAGTTGTTTAATTAACAATTAATTTTAAAAAAGAATAAGGAAAAATGGGAAAGGTTAAAGGAAAACACATCACCCTGCTCTGTGGCAGGGAACATTACAAACCGTGTCTCTGGTACATCAGGGCAGTTCAGTCTGTTCCTTGTAGGTCCCAGGCCTGCTTCTCAGGCCCTGTCTGTGCTGCAGGGACGCCGTGGGTTGGACACTTGCTCTGGTGGTGGCCACACGGTCTCAGGCTCTAGGTGGCAGGACCCTTCTTCCCAGTGTCGCCCCCGCCCGGTCGGGGTTATGATCCCCCTGCAAGTCTGGCCTGCAAGGCCTCTTGGCTGAGGCGTCTCCCTGTGCTGGGCCCACTGCCCAGGGTCCCCCTCACTCTCCCCAGCTGCTCACCACACTCGGACTGCACACGGCTCCAGCTCCAGCCCCGGCTCCAGCTCCACTCTGCCTTAGCACGGCTGCTGCTGCTGCTCTGCCTCCAGCTCCCTGGGCTGCTTCTCTGGCCTCTCTGGCTCTGGTTGCTGCAGCTCTGCCCCCAGGGCAGGTCTGTTCTGCAGGCTGCTTCTGTGACTCTGCTCCCAGCTCTGACCTGCTTGCTGGCTGCTTGTCTGGCCCCTCTGGCTCTGGTTGCTGCAGCTGTGCCCCCAGGACAGGTCGGCTCTGCAGGCTGCTTCTGTGACTCTGCTCCCAGCTCTGACCTGCTTCCTGGCTGCTTGTCTGGCCCCTCTGGCTCTGGTTGCTGCAGCTCTGCTCCCAAGGCAGCTCTGCTCTCTCTGGGCTGTGCTCTGGCTTTGGGGCTGCAGCTCTGCTCCCAGCAGCTCAGCTCAGACCCCTGCTCTCTCCTTAGCTCGGCCCCCCTCTGTCTGACTCAGGCCATTCCAGTTCACACGGAGGACGGGACCCCCCCTGGCCTCCTGACTCCCTGATTAGCTGCCCACCCTGTCAATCAGGCTGATCTGGAGCATTGGCCTCTCCCCATTGTTCCTGGGGACTGTCAGTCTCAGGCTCCTGATTTGCCATCGACCCTTCCCCTTTTAGTGCTGGGAGCTAGCCAACCAAAACACCCCCACTGAGTGTTAGTAAGGGGGCAACAGTCCCCTTACACAATCATGAGGGCATTTTTTTAAATGAAAGTTGAAAGTCTCATGTAATCACATGACTCCAGGAGTTGAGGCTTTAAGGAAAACACCAAAATACTGGGAGACTTGCAATAAAATCATGAGAGTTGGTAACATTTCATTTCTCATGAAATTAGGGGCAAAATGACAACAGGTTTTGGATCAGGAACTTAATTAAATATATTGCAATTTAAAGATACTAACTGGTGGCTTTATGCCACCTCCATCTGGCCAAGCTGGGGGACACTTAAGTGGCTTAAATGCCAAGCTCAGCTCCACCAAAACAGAGGAGATGGCCTCCTGTTGTCTGACATAGAGGAAGGCAGAAACAGAAGAAAAATCACAGACCTATACTAGCACTAGCGGAATTCCTTACTACAGACATAGCGGGAGCCAATAGAAGGAGTTTTTCTACTGGTATAATAACACCACCTTCCTAATGACATTAGCGATGCTGACAAAAGCACTCTTCTAGCCGCATAGTTGCATCTACACCGAGGGTTTTGCTGGCATAGTTGTATCAGTTTAGGGGGGCTGTTGGTTCCACACACACACACACAGACATATCTGACCAACATAGTTATGCTAGCAAAACTTTGTTGCGTACAGGCTACGGTCCAAACAATAAATCAAAGACCTATTACTGCCAGCAAAAGGGGCCACAGGGAAACGGTTTGCCATCAGGGGAGAAGAGGGACAGTCTCGAGAACAAGAAGACTGCTCAAACGGGGGACATTATTTACCAGAGGTTTTTGGGCAGGGGTGCATGCAACATCAAGAGGGCAAAGCACTGTGAGTGAAGAAATGTGAGCAATTTTTCCACAGACTCATTGAGTAACCTAGGGCGAGTTATTTCACTTGCGCATGATTCCGTTTCCCCATGTGTAAAATGGAGCTGGTTAGACTCACCCTCTTGCAGAAAGGGCTTTGAGACGAATGGGACTAAACGTTTCAGGCTTTATAACTTATCGTTATTTTGGTTTGTATAAGGCTAAATTAGAGCACAAATTGAACAACAGATCACGCATTTCCTGCTGCAATGTTTATTTAGGCAACCTGCCTCTTAATGTGTGCTATGAATTAGACTCGGAGACATGCCAGAGTCAACACGGCAATACTGTTTATACTCCCTGCTTTAAGTATCTCGTGTTGGATTTTCCCACACTGAGGATTTCACTGTGTCTCTTCCTTTATGGAGGTGGATGTTATTGGTTTTGGGGAAAAGACAAAAAGAATCCATTGTTTCGTAACCTCAGCCCTGGCATAACAAGGGGGGACATTCTTCTCTCAAAGAGGATTCCTTGTCCATGAGGTACAGCTCATAATAAAGGGCAGAAAACTTCCCAGAGCTCCTGTCATCCAAAGACTATTTATGCTTTATAAATCCCCTTCACAAGGTGCTGCTGTGGCCTACCAGTTCTGCAGACGGCTGCATTGTGATGGGCTGGAGCCATAGCCTCCTGCCTGCCCCTTCTCACCCCCTTTGAGGTGCCATACATCCTCAGGGAGGTGGGGAAGGAGCAGTCCCTGTAAAGCTCCTTATGGACCCATGTAAATGCCAGGTGGAATCTGGCCTGCGGACTGTAATTCCCAAAGTAATTCCTTTTCTGAGTGTTCATGTGAATTTTTCGATGGGGTGCTCCCAGAAGTTGTTGCTCTGTAGTGTCCTCAATGTCTGTTGGATCTCCTCATGCATACTAAGGTATGTTCAGGGCTTGGTCAAAAGCAAAACCCTATTACTCTTTTTTGTAAACTTTGTCTAAAAGTTACTGGTATGGTGGACGGTTATCAGATGGACAGATTTGTTCCCAGCCATCCTGGGGCCAAGTTCTGAGGAGTAATGGAGAGAATGAGACAGTAGTGGGCAAGTGGAAAGCATCTGCCCCTGGATGACTCCGCATGGCCTGCGGCAAGGTGCTCTATAGGGCCACATCACCCCTGGGTTCCCTCCATTTTTGAGTCTGCTCAGGCCTACAAGCTAAGGCCTACGCTGCCCTAGAAAAGATTTGCCAGTATAGCTGAACTGGCAGAGCTACACTGCCAAACAGTCCTAGTGTAGATGCACCGTATACCGGCAGAAGAGGGCTGTTGTCAGTGTAGTTTATACTGGTTCCCTGAACAAAATCAGCTATGCTGACATGAGGACTTTTTTGCCAGGATATAGGGTTACCATACGTCCGGATTTTCCCGGACATGTCCGGCTTTTGGGGGCTCAAATCCCCGTCCGGGGGGAAATCCCCAAAAGCCGGGCATGTCCGGGAAAATCGGGAGGGCTCGGTGGTGCTCGGCCGGGGCCGGTCACGGGCATGGTGCCGGGCCGGGAACCAGGGGCGCAGTGCCGGGCCAGGGTCACAGTGCCGGGCCGGGTGCGGGGCCGGGCGGGGAGCCGGGGGCACGGTGCCGGGCCGGGGTCCGGGGAGCCGGTCGGCCAGGGTCCGGGGAGCCGGTCAGCCGGGGAGCTGGGCCCGCGGGGCCGGGAGCCGGGGAGCCGGGAGCCGGGCCCGCGGGGCGGGGAGCCGGGAGCCGGGGAGCCGGGCCTGTGGGGCCGGGAGCCGGGTCGGGGTCGCGGGGCCGGGAGCTTCAGGCTTCCCGCGAATCAAATATTCGCGGGAAGCAGGGGAGGGGGCGGAGACTTTGGGGAGGGGGCGGGGTTGGGCGGGGCTGGGGGCGGGGCCGTGGGCCGTGGAGAGTCCTCCATTTGGAGGCACAAAATATGGTAACCCTACCTTTGTGTTTTCTCCCATACTGCCCTTCACATATGGGAGGAGCTCCCCGTAAACCTCTGCAAAGCAACCTAATTGTCCTCCTTTTAAATCCTTCTCTAAAATTCTCCTTTGCTGTCATGCCTACAAACAACTTGATAATGGTAAGGCAGCTGGTATGAAACCACTGCTTTCTCATGCCTACAAGTATTGTCTTATTATTTCCTTGTGCTTCCCTGTCTGTCTCTACCCACACATTGTCTTTTATGCTTAGGTTTTAAGTACTTTGGGGCAGGCACCTTCAGTTTAGGTATGTCTGTACTTGAGTTGGAAGGTGTAAATTCCAGCTCATGGAGACATACCCACACTAACACCGATTGAGCTAGCATGCTAAAAAGAGAAGTGTAGCCACAGCAGTGCAAGCAGAAAGAGGGGCTAGCTGGCCCAAGTATGGACTTAGGTTCTTAGGTGGGATTACACTCAGAGCGGCTTGTCTTTGTTCACGTTGCAACAGCGACACTTCTATTTTTAGCACAGTAGCTTGATCAGAGTTAGGGTGGGTATGTCTCCTCTCCTGGAATTTACACCTTCCAGCTCCAGTGTAGACATATCCGTTATTATGTGCTTGTACAACACCTTCAGAAGGCAAGCCTAGGAACTTAATTTCATAACTCTGCTAGACACTAAAACCATGGACTCAGAGACACTGGTTTTATGGCACATTACAACAATTTGTAACACACTGCACTGCCTGCTAACCCTTAACTGCCCACTTCATTTTAAGCAATCTCCTACAGTAGATGTGAACCCCTTATGCTTAACAATCTGTTCCAACTTGTATTTAGCTGAGACACTTTTGTTAACTTCCCCTGACTTGAAGAAGAGCTCTGTAAAGCTCAAAAACTTGTCCCAGACAAAAAACTTTGGTCCAGTAAAAGATATTACCTCACCTATCTTGTCTCTCTCATATCCTGGGACAAACACAGCTACCACAACACAGCAAAGCATCCTTAAAATACAAATGGTTTAAATACCCTACTGCCGCCAAACAAATACCCTGCTATAGTTGCAATGGGTGTAGTTAGTTTAGTTAGTTAGTGTATGTCTACACTTTAATAAAACTCCTGCGCCCGGCCCATGTCAGCTGACATGGGCTTGCAGGGCTTCGGCTGATGTGCTATAAATTTGCAGTGTAGACATCTAGGCTCAGGCTGGAACCCATGCTCTGTGACCCTTCGTGGGGGGCGGGGGAAGGAGAGTCTCAACGCCCAGGCTCCAGCCCAACCCTGGCTATCTACACTGCAATTTTATAGTCCCACAAGCCTGAGTCAGCTGACATGAGCCAGCAATCTGTTTTTTATTACAATTTACAGTGTAGATATACCCTTAGTTTAGTTAGTTAAATGCTATTACTGATTTATTTTCAAACTTATGTAAATCTTAATATTAATTCTTGCTTGGGGGGGGGGTGTCCCATGTAGAATTGCATCCATAGGTGTTATGACAGTTGAACTACAACCTAGTAGGTCTGCAAAAATGTGTGCAACAAACAATAAGGTAAGTTTTGTATCTTGAGAAACTTATCTGGCTAAAATATGGTGGCGTTACATCTTAGATTCTTATGGCGAAATTCTGATCCCATTGATATTGATGAGAGTTTTACAGCTGAGTTCAGTGGGGCTAGGATTTCGTCTTTAGGCTATAAATGCTAATGAACGTGGCTCCAGTTAACTAAAGTAAGGTTATATCTTCCAAAGGTTTCTGTATGCTGCCTAAGTAGAGCTGCAGAAGAGGGAGGGTTCACAGCAGGGTGCTGGTGAGAAAGTGTTCAAGATGGGGAAAGTGATGTTGTGTCCTTGACAAGGAGGAAGCCATAGAGAGAGGTAGAGTTGCCCCTATATCTAGATGAAGTTGCTGGCCCCCATTAGCATCAATGCCTCTATTCAGACTCCTCAAGTTCTGAGGACAAAGGCCTATTTTTGGAAAGTTCAAAAGTTCCTCTAGGCTTCTGAAGCTAAGCTCCTGTGGAACTTT